>NW_016158022.1:65674-66019 GCF_001687245.7 Rhagoletis zephyria
TTATTTCTCTTTCAAACATTAAATTTGCTTAGCTTCGCGGCGGCCCGCGTCAGCGCGCCACACCGCGCGCGTCGCGCTCGCGTTCGCGCCCCGCGTACCCAGCGCGACCGGAGCGCACACCACGTCACGCTACGCCGCGGCCCCCCCGGCCCCCCCCTCTCCGTCTCCCGACGTGCTGTAACGCAGGTAGATTTATTTTTTGTATACGTTGAAATAAAATTTGTATATATTTTAAACATCGAGGGCTTATATTCAATAATACCCTCTATCTGCACACTTTTCACAAAGATGAGATTCTGATATAAAAATCCACCTAAGCTTTAACTGTCATCAGTGATATTAATG
>NW_016158022.1:66041-66307 GCF_001687245.7 Rhagoletis zephyria
TCGATATTTCACATTTTTATATTTGTAAGTTATTGGAAGCAGGGATGCCAACTTGGCTCAAACCGTGCCATTTGTCCCTATTTTACTTCAAATGGCACTTAATTATTCAATTTGGCACAAAGTGCCAAAATGGCACTTTTGTAAAAAAAATAACATTTCAATACATTTTTGTGAAATCCTTTGCGTGCACTTCTTTTTCTCAACTAAAATTTTCTAATTTATAAAGGCTATTCAACTGGTTTATCTTATTTTTGGCACTTTTAATT
>NW_016158022.1:66547-71467 GCF_001687245.7 Rhagoletis zephyria
CCCGCATTTTGGCACATTGGCTCGTTGAATGTGCCATCTAATAAATAGTGTCGTCGCTCTCCTTAGTTGCTTTTAAATGATGTCGTCACAAATTGCTGGCGAAGACATGAATACAGTGTAAGAAAATTCTTTTTCTATAATTCTTTCCTTATAGAAAGGTTGGTTTCTTTTTCACCTTAGACGCTCCGAATTCGTTCACAATATGCTAATTTAAAACACAGACTTCTTTCAGTGTTCCTCTGGGGTTTTTGGACATCGACTGTTTCTTCAATTTAATAGTGTTCGCTTTATTTTTGTGGAAACGAAACATGTTTTGCAAGTTATGGATCATTTCTACACTCTTTCTTCAAATATTTCTCGTATTCCAGCTCTGCGCAGGCGTTTAGTTTTTCGCATCATGTTTTTACATATTCGAAATTTGAATGAGGAAATAGCGTCAATGACTTTATTTCCAAATTTTTGTTGACTTTATTTCGCTTTTGAAAAGCTGGTGCGAAATAAAGTCAATTGACCTTATTTCCGTTGATCTTATTACCTGTCACCACTAGTTTATGAACTAGTATTTTTTCTAACTGGTTTGGGTTTTCACTGCAGGGTACATACAGGCATATGACACATTTAGCGATTGAAGTGCGCCAACTTATGTATGTATGTCAAAATACCATTGGCAGTCAACCAGTCAACCAGTCAGCCAACCATTGAGCCAGCCGTCAAGCTTCCAAACACATGAGATTCATCACCAGCCACTGCAGTGTAGGCACGCAAATATTGATGTGCATATAAGTATGTATGTACGTGTGTGCGTATGCGTCCGTGTGTAAACTGATTATCATAGGCAAGCAATTGCATTTGTAGGCAAACGAGCTAAGTAACACTAACGTGAAAATTGCACAATTTTTAATTTGCGCAATTAAATTCTCGTCACTAATTAATTTTCACGCTTTAACGGCTTTATTACGGTTTTTTCAAAATATTTTGAAAAGCGTAAATGTTAATGTTATAAATGTTTTTTTTTTTTTTTGTTGCGAATGCATATATGTGTGTATTAGATATACATACAAAATGTCTATAGTCATTAAAGCTAAAAAATATTTATTCAGCAACGAAAATTTGCCCTAAGGAACAAAGGCAGAATTTATAAAAATTATTAGATTTAATTTTTGATCTGAAGCTGGTAAATGTTATTGGAGCGGCAATAAAATTAGTGCAATATAAATTCGTTAAAATCATTGTACCCTTAAGCAAATATTACTCCTACGGGAAGCGCTTGTTAAGCTGCCTCGAGGCCCAGCTATTCAAGAGTAGTCCGCATGTAGTCAAAGGTATCCACACAGTGAGACCAACGCTACGATGCCTTTCCTGGCCAATTCATCCTGCAACATCTATATGGCCTGGTAACTTTATAGGTATGGAAGTATGACTATGAAGATATGAGATGCGACTGAAAGATAGGTGATTTAGATTTCTCAGCTCCAAGCGCATAATAAGCGAGCCCAACTCTGCTAATTAACAGCTCTTTCGCAAAATACTCCTCCACCGGCCCTTTTGTCAAGCCTCAACCGAGTATATACTCACTGGTTCTACTTCCACTCATCTCTATAAGGGATGTGAGCGCAGTTTTAAATTACTCATAGAATACTAGATTATACACGTGTTGTATCAGCACCTTTGCATGGGATCCACATACAACTTTTTTTTTTTTTGTATTGAAAAGCTATGTATTCTATAGTTAAGTATTTAAGGGTCAACAATTGGGTTTTTGCAAAAATGGTAATTTTGTTACAGATTCCTGTCCAGCAAAAATTATTGTTCGGAAAGATTTTTGTTTAAGGTAATAAACCTTTAGAAGTGGGCGTGGTAGTTTTAGGACTCAAGCCAACAAAACGCTTCGATAGAATATGCCTTCATTAAGGCCTGTCTGTAACTCCCAAAAAAATCGAAAAATTCATATAAAATGACGCACTACAAATTGAAATTAAGCGGCGCCATTAAGACAAACAAAAAGCGAAACAAAGTAATGTAATAAAAACTTCAGATAAAATCGAAGAATAAAAAAGAAACGAATTTATAAAGGCCAACACGCCTAAGCCGTTTGCCAAAAACTGGCAAACATGAAATCTTCTTGCAACGAAAAATTTACTACGATTTTCCTTTGCTTTCTTATTTGCATTTTCAATGAGACAAACGTAAAAACATATGTACGTATGTACATTAGACTGCTTCACCAAAAAAAGTTGCGGTTTTACACAATCTATTATATTTTAAGACGTCTACTAACATATTTCGGAAAAATATTAAGATTTAAGTGAGCTGGGCCGATTTGAAAATACCTCCAAAAATGGCGTTTTTTTATGAATAAAAATACATAGCTTCTTAAAGAACTTTTTGAAAAAAGTCCCCTCAGATGACAAATTTTTTAAGCTTTAACCGTTTTGTCATTTGAGGAAATTTTTCAAAAAACAAAATTTTTAAGAAACTCTTTTTGTTCATAAAAACTCCATTTTTGGAGGTATTTTCAAATCGGTCCAGCTCACTTAAATCTTATCATATCATATGTATGGTCCGATTTGCTTAAAATTTGGTACGTAGGTAGCTTTTGTCCTAGATTAGCACATATACACCCTTTTTCCGGTAAGTGGACCAGGGACCGACCTATTCGAAAAAATCGTATTTATGGTGCGATTTGCTTGAAATTAGGTAAGTTGGTAGCTTATTGCCTGGATTAACATATAGGATACTTTTTTGATAGGTGGATCAGATACCGTGGTATTTGAAATCAATCCCATACTCATGGAGAAAAGAAGGGGTTATTGGAAAAGGGGGCGTGACGGCTTCCAAACATACTGAAACTTTTACCTATCTGTAAATACATATCGTTACCTTAATTCACACTTTTTTCGAAACTGCGTCTTTGACAGACTTTGGCAGGATGTATTGAAATACACTTTCAATAAAAATTTTAAGTACCAAAAACAACGGATAATCATTTTATGTTTTTTGCTTCTCCTGTAAAATAAAAATTTG
Source organism: Rhagoletis zephyria (assembly GCF_001687245.7). NCBI lineage: Eukaryota > Metazoa > Arthropoda > Insecta > Diptera > Tephritidae > Rhagoletis > Rhagoletis zephyria. Next base: position 69,572 of record NW_016158022.1, read on the forward strand.
TTGGTTAGGGCCTTTATGAATTATGATTTATATTTCTTCGGTACGTGTGTTTGTGAGTGAACCCCTCCTAAATGCCCGAAACGATTTTAATGATTTTTTTTTATTGTGTTTTAGCGGATCCCTTTATTATTTAGATTCACTTCTTTAAACGCCAGGTGGCGCTGGATTCGTGTTATTACTAAAGATCGTATTTATTTTCCGATTTGGCTCATATTCGAGATATATGTATGTACTATATTGTTAACGGTAGGGGCAATATTTACTATTGCACACAAAGAGCGGCAAGGTGGCGCAGGAGTCGAGTTATTGGTAAAAATCGTCAAGTAGAGTCACTCGGAGACATCAAGGATCAAAATAAAATTACCACCGTTAAATCAACCACCAGAACCATTGCGGTCCTTGCTAAACAGAATAAAGGCAACTCTTGATAAATGCCCACAAATACAATTGTAAGATGTATATAGTATTTCGTCTGAAATAAGTCTATGGCGCCATTCAAGGCCGATTCACCATCGAACCAGATCATTGCTGCCACAAGGACTTCTTCACGGACATGACTCTTTCATTAGGTTTTTTAAGATGGAAATGAAGGATATGCCTTCTGACGACCATAAAACCAAACGTGAACGTGAATTGTTGGTGAAAACGTTGGACCAAATGTTTAAATAAAAAATTTAATGTGGGCGGGACGAAGTTCGCTGGGTCCGCTAGTATATTAATATACGCACGACCACATCCTCCAATATTGTCCTTATAATTTTAGTCTCTTGAAAAAACTAAATTAATTGAAAGGGCATTTTTAGTAGATATTCGTACTTGTTAGGTTAAAACTTGCACTCTATTGTACTAAAATTTCACAGGCTATAGGGTATGCAGTACCCTAAAAATTCAAATTAAAAATTCAAAATTTGTGATGAAAATCTGTTGAATTTTTCTAAGCTCTATATGAAGTTTGAATGCTTGACTTATATAGTTTTGGTTAAGGCATAAAACATATTTTTATAAAAAATAACAAAAAAAAAAAAATTTAACTTTAGAAATCTTGCAAATATTTAAGAAAAATCGAATGCACTCAATTTTGCTTCTCACCGTATATTTTTATAAAAAAACCAGCAGAGTACCCGACGCCGTTGGGGGTAAAATAATCAAAATATAAAACAGTAATACAAATACATATTCCGTTCAGCATCGAGATAGATATAGACAAATGTATACATCAGAATGAATAGAGAAGTCGATTAAGCTATGTCTGTCTGTCCGTCCGCCCGTCTGTCCGTCCGTCCGTGTACACGATAACTCGAGCAAAAATTGAGATATCTTAACGAAATTTGGTATGTAGGTTTCGATTTATCCAAGGTAAGTTGGTATTGAAAATGGGCGAAATCGGACTGTAACCACGCCCACTTCCCATGTAACGGTAATTTCCTGAAATACGAAAATGCGATATTTTAGTAACTACTGAAGATAATTCACTCAAAATTGATACTTACAATAATTTTCAGACGAAAAATAAGAATATTATAAATTTTTGGAACATGTGCATATCTTTGTAACCGCTGCACCAATTTTTGAAATCGCCGAAAATTTTTAAAATCGGACAGTAACAACGCCCACATCCCATATAACGGTAATTTAGAGAAATACAAAATCTTCGATAAATCAGTAAATATTAAAGCTAATTTATTCAAAATTGATGCTTGCAACAACTCTTTATCAATAAATACGTTTATGATACAATTTTGGAAAATGGGCGTGGCACCGCCCACTTATGATCACATATATGTATCTCGGTAACCGTTCTACCAATTTGTACCAAACTCGGTATGATTATTGTGCTTGCCACATAGAAGCAAAACGTTGAAAATTATTGAAATCGGACTAAAATAACGGCCGCTT
>NW_016158022.1:73904-77436 GCF_001687245.7 Rhagoletis zephyria
GGTAATTTAGAGAAATACAAAATCTTCGATAAATCAGTAAATATTAAAGCTAATTTATTCAAAATTGATGCTTGCAACAACTCTTTATCAATAAATACGTTTATGGTAAAATTTTGGAAAATGGGCGTGGCACCGCCCACTTATGATCACATATATGTATCTCGGTAACCGTTCTACCAATTTGTACCAAACTCGGTATGATTATTGTGCTTGCCACATAGAAGCAAAACGTTGAAAATTATTGAAATCGGACTAAAATTACGGCCGCTCTTCATATAACGGTAAATTTCAGAAATACTTGAAACTTCAATATTTCGAAATTGAAGGACGCTAATTTACTCAAAATTGATACACCCCGGCTTACCATGTAGCGGTAGCTTTCGGAAAGGTGAAAAAACATATATTTAATACTTGCGCCGGGTATTTAATGTTCGGCTCCGCCCGAGCTTAGACTTTCTTACTTGTTTTCTCCCGATATTATAGGTCTAGGTGTCATGGTAATACTCTGTCAAAGATACGTTCGATTCTGTCCGTCCGTTTAGGCTGCAACCTGGCACACATATACATACATACATACTTCTACAAATATATATTAGACATCTATCTCTTGGCGAAAAATAATTTTTGGGGATACCTCGGCCACAGGGCCACCTATCGGGTAATTTTTAAGTCGGAATATTTCGTTTCAATTGGCTAAATTGTATTCTGAATATGAGCCAAATCGGCGAGTAAATGCAATTTTTATGAATATCCTGCCCACAGCGCCACCTAGCGAGCAAATTTTTGGTAGAAATATTTCTTTTCATCGTACTAATTAATATTTTAAATATGAACGAAATCGGTCCAGCCGTTTAGTAGTTTAGTGACATTCAATATACGGAAAACTCTATGCAATTGTGAAATCGTGACGTCTCAGCTTTCTTCATTTTTCGGCAATAACAACAAACAATTTCAAATTTTTTTAAATCAAAGAATCTTCCGCACAGAAGGCCCAAAAATGTGCTTTTTACAGAATTGAAATCGAATCAGCCGTTTGATCAGGCATCGCGGTCATACGAAAGACATTTCATTTTTATATATATAGACAACAACAAAAAATAAACGTGCAAAAAAATTTTGAATATCGTAAAAAATCACTGCAAAAAATCGATGTTCAACAAATAAAAATAAGATTATTTTTGAACCTAATCCGCTATATAACTTAAGTACATAAAATATTAAGTTGTGTCGTTGTTGCAGAGGGCCACCGATATACATACATATGTATGTACCAAAGTGCATTGCGTTTGCCCAGAGATGGGTGAAAAATTTGCAGTTGCAGCAGTGATTGCTCATTTTCGTTACACAATTGCCGTTAATCTCCTTTGCAGCTTTGCCTGCTTGGTTAGTAGCAGTCACTAGCTTCTGTCCGTCCGTTGATGCTGACGTTGAAGTTGACAGTATCTACCGTCACACGATGTCGCATACTGCACTGTACTCTTTTACCTACTGTACATATGTACTATGTATTACAAATGTAGCATAGGTAAGTAAATACTTACCCTTTTTTGCAGCATTTTCCAAAAAGCTAGAACCGATGCCGACAGCACTGGCTCTTTGGTTGCCAACAGCGGTATCAATTCTCTGGCAGGTCGCGTGAGCCCAATGAATGCATAATTGTTACACAATGCAACAAATGCAGTAAAGCGGTAACAAACAGCAGCGGCAGCGGCAGCGGCACCGGTAACGGCAATTTGCAAGCAATTTGCATATAGCAAAACTGTACTGGTATTCCTTCCGGTCATTTTCGTATTTTAACTATTCCGACTGTCGCTCGTAGTGGTTGCTGCTGCTCATAATGTTCATATGTATGTATGTACCCGTATATAGTACTGCATGCTTGTCGGCATTTGCATTCTCCGGGGAAATCAGAAAGTCATGTACGGATAGCCGAGTCTCATCGAGTCGAGTGCTCCACTCTTGTCTCGTTGAGTAAACTGCAAATGAAATGGAGGCCGTTCTGCTCGTTTTGGCGGTTGGCTGTAAATAATTAACTAACGGGTGATTTTTTTGAGGTTAGGATTTTCATGCATTAGTATTTGACAGATCACGTGGGATTTCAGACATGGTGTCAAAGAGAAAGATGCTCAGTATGCTTTGACATTTCATCATGAATAGACTTACTAACGAGCAACGCTTGCAAATCATTGAATTTTATTACCAAAATCAGTGTTCGGTTCGAAATGTGTTTCGCAAACCCAATTGCTGCGAACGGCGACGAATCGACATTTCACGGTCTTCAGCAACACTCTCAGAAACAGACGCAATATTCTCTTCTGTACGCACTGTACGCATTCGTGTGGTTGGTTTAATGTCCAATAAAGTAAACTGAGTGCGAAACTTGGTCACAATCGCATTAATTGTTTGCTCACTTGGTCGATTATGTAGACCATAAATCGGACGTAAAGCGAACCGAACACTGATTTTGGTAATAAAATTCAATGATTTGCAAGCGTTGCTCGTTAGTAAGTCTATTCATGATGAAATGTCAAAGCATACTGAGCATCTTTCTCTTTGACACCATGTCTGAAATCCCACGTGATCTGTCAAATACTAATGCATGAAAATCCTAACCTCAAAAAAATCACCCTTTAGCTGCAAAATTTTTTACTTAAAGGGTAGAAGAGAGTGCCTGGCTATAGTAAGAGCGCAGCAGGTGATTATGTAAAGGATTTTTTTTTGTTAGGAAAATGTACAAATTATTTTCGCGGCGTTCGAGCTAAAACGCCTTAAACAAATTTTAATTTTTGAAAACTATCGAATTATTCATCAAAATTGCGATTCCTAATTACCGTTTTTAGTTTAGCTAAAAGAATTAACGACAATAAATTTTTAATCATTTGAATAGGGATATTGTCCGCAAACACTGTGACAAAATTTTTGGACATTATAACAGCGTAGAAGTTTTTCAGACTTTTCTTCGTAGCCCTGAAATCAATTTGTACTGAAAAATCCCCATCTCAAAAGATTTTCCCTTATATATTCATAAGACGGTTTCTTTCGGTCCCATATGAAAATTTTGTAGTCGGTTACAAAAAATAATCGTTCGTGAATGCGTTTCGGCTGGGCATTGCTTCTCAAAATACGGCTAATCAAAGCAAAATTCTGAGATAATATTTCGCTGTTTTGGTGAAATCGAATTACTTTTGCTTAATACCGATTTCTTGCAATTTGTGCAAATTCAATCCTAACTGTAATCAGTTATATCCAAAAATATTAAATAAGTAACTTTTTCGGCTGGGATTTCGTTGAAGTGTCCAACAGCACCTTTTTTACAAGCTTTTATTTAACTTCACTTGTATGTATGTATGTATGTATGTATGTATGTCCTGGAACTTTGCAGTCAATATTTAACAAACTTCCCGATGAGCTACAGACTTGAAACTTCAAACTTAGCTCAGAACTCGAGGACAATACAATTTAAAAGATGTTTTAATCCGCTAGGTGGCGCAGGAGTCGAGATATTTGTAAAACCCGCATTTATGGTCTGATT
>NW_016158022.1:79656-118289 GCF_001687245.7 Rhagoletis zephyria
CTTTAATCATATTTTTAGCTAACTTAAAACAGTTAAATTAAATCAGGTTAGGGAACTTCCTATTCTTCTTAAACGGAATCGCTATATCTACAAATTATTTTATACTTTTTAGTTCTTTTTGTAATAAAAGCGTGTTTTTAGTTTTTTTAACTATAATATTATTTGTTATTGTTTTACGCGTATATATGTATGTACTTTTGCTGGTATCACAGTAAACATGCCGCTCTTGCATTTCATTTCATTGTTGTTATTGTTAACCTCAGCTGTCATGGGCGTTGATGGTGCAAATTGTTGGACATGGCCCAAAAATGGCCGTACGACTTTTCGGGGTCATTTGGTATGCGATAAATTTTTTAAAAATTCAAAATGTCAAATGAACAGTATGACAAGAGTATGCGAGGAGTGGAGAGCATGAGGAGATAAAAAAGGGCATGAACTAGCACAGAAGGGCAGGTATAAATAATGAAAAAGCGATTGCGGTCACCAGCAGAAAGAAATGCATGATGAGCGTAATGTAAAACCAAATGAAGCGTTACAAGATGAGTAATCTGGGCGAGCATGGGGTCAAATTTTAATATAAAAGAGCCATTCTAAGGGCGAATGTAGAATGAAGAGATGACCAGCAAAGAAAGTGGAGCACTGCGGCTGCTGTGTCAACTAATCACCTACAATGTGGGCCACCACAGCTTAGCATATAAGCTGTATATATGTATGTATTTGTAAAGATATTTGCATGTAATAGCCAACTATGGTAGAGAGGGGTTTGAAAGGATTCTCGTTTTATGTGCATGTAGAAACTTGCATGCTACACCCACACCTACATATGTACTTTGGAACATCTCAGCTCTTTGTCGCTGCTGCTGTTGACTAATACACCAAAGTGGAAGTCAGCTCAGCTGCTGGCGATTTGCCGGTACTTTACCCGATAACTACCTTGGCAAGCTACCGAGAAAAAAAATAAATAAATTACACGCTCACTTTGTTAATCCGATTTTCTATTTTGCTCTCTCTTTCTCTATTCTTCACCTTCAACCAACGCATGTCATCACCGCCACCACCACATCATCATATTCGCCAGCGCAGCACTTGTGGCCTTTTCAGAAATTCGACAATTGAAGGGTGCATCACATGCTGTTCGACAACGTTCTATAATTCGGCATCGATTTGGAAAATTTCGAACAAGACGAACCGGCGCGACCACAAATCGACACTAAAAATCTACTAGTGCTCACATCAACATCTGCAGCATCAGAACTGTTTGCTTCATCATCGCTTACAGCCGTGGGGGACATGAATGGCGGCGACAATGAGTGGCAGCACGAACAGGAAGCAACAGCCCGTATAAGCGGCATCATTAGCACAACTACAGCAGCAATAACAACAAAACTACAATCAACATTTGGCATAGCAACACATGAGGCCGAGACTCACCACATTCACCGCATGCCAGATGGCAAAAGCAGGGTGGCGAGACCAAGGCCACAGCGCCACCCGGTAATCATGTCACGTACGAATGGCGCATCAGTAAGACTGGCCTGACTTTTCGGAAGAAGTAAGTGTTTCACATTTTTATTTCAATGTGGTGCTGTAGGTTGAAAAATTGAAAACTGGCCTAGGTGTTGCACAGGGGGAGACAGCGACAAACAAAAAGTGGGACAAGTATCACAATTTTTCGCTGTAATAATTGAACATATTTTTTCAGTCAAAATTTAGTCGAAGCGAACGGAAATCTTTAAAAATTTGATTGCCAGATGCAAATAAAATATCCATAAGTACAAAAATAATATTTTAATTATTTTTAATTTTGCTGCATGGCTTAGCGTTTTTCTGATGCCGCCTAACGTAAGACTACAAAATAATCTGTTGTGGCGTCGCGTTTTTCTGTCTGTTCCTGAAATCACTTGCCAAATAGCAATAATAGTTCTTCAAAAGTCTTCTATGAGCTTTTGGTTGTTCGATGAAATAAATATTTCGATACCTGCTAAGGAAAAAAAAATTACAGTAATGCAACAGAAATTAAAAGCAAATTAGCCGATTTGTTGATCAAGTCTACGGCGCACAGTGTTCTATTTTGGAAAAAGGGACAAAATTAAATATCACGATATTTCGAAAGAGAAGAGGTAGCGAAATAAATGTAACGATGATTTAAGGCCTTTCAAATGGAGAATTCAGGAAAAATAGTCTCATTGGATCGAAAAATTACTTTGATTTTTAAAATGATCTTAAAAAATAGATTTAAAATTTTTTTCTTTTTTGGTCTGAAACCGGTATGCAATTAACTTTTTAAAAAGTTTTAACACAAGTATTTGCTGTTCTTGCGTCAAGAAATCCATATCCATGCTCGCAAACATAAAATAACGGATTTTATACATTTTAAGTTTATTGCATACTATTTTTTGGTAATAAAAAAAAAAACACAAAAAATCGAAAAACTTACCTTGGGTTGATTTTGAGGTTAAAGTTATTTTTCATTCAATCAGATCTTCAAAAGTAAAATTTTAGATTTTTTGTGTGTTCTCTATTACCGAAAAACATTTTGGAATAAATTTAAGAACAAATAAATGCGACCATAGAAATGGATTTCATGACGCACGAACAGCAAAGATATGTATTTAAAACTTTTTAAAAATTCTTTTTATACTGGTTTCAAACAAAAAAAAAAAGAATACAATTTGAAAATCTTTTATATTTGTTGATAGTTTTAGAAGCCAAGTCCCCATTTTAAAAGCTTTAAAGTTTCGTTACATTTATTTCGATATCTTTTCTCTTTCTGTTTTTCTAAATAAAACACAATGCGGCGTAGCCAACAATACTTCTGAAACCAAGACAAGCTTATTGTTCCTCTATTACTTGGTAACTTTATAGAAATATATTTATGGATATCTTTAGAGATATTTTTTCAAAGTTATTGATAAATCTATTTTTAGAAATTTTTGCTGATAATACTAAATATGTAATTCGTTAATTTTTATGTACGTATTTATCGAAACCGTTCTCATTATATTTGTCGAAATCTTTACAGGTTTTGTTATTAAATTCATTCTCGATATATTTATCGGAATTTGTACAGCTATTTGTATCGAAATATATATCGAAATATCGAAAGCATTTATGGTAATCGAAGTATTTTAAATTTTCGAAATCATCGATCCCTATGTCGTAGCATCATCCACATTTGCTATTTTTACTATTACATTTATCGAAATCATTATCGATATATTTTTTGTAATCGTTAATAAAATTTTTAGATTATTTAAAAACAAATTGTATTCGACTCGTAACCGTAACCGTTTTCGTTCACTTTTTATACGGATCTTCATTCCTGTTAATATTCATATATATTTATCGAAAAAACTATCGATATATTTATTTAAATTTATATCGATACATTGTGTCGATGGCGTTGTTCGTATGTATAAAAATCGATGGTGACTTCTTTGTCTTTGTCTTCTATTTATACTCATTTTTTTCGGTTAGTAACCGTACTTCTACTGATATGCGTATTTGTAATCGCTTATAAAATATAGATATGTGCTGGTTTGAATGGGCTTCAGACTCCGGCATGGCAATACATTCATCTTTAGCGTATCACTAGTTAACAAAAAAAAACAAAAATCCGTTTGGACTTTTTTAATCGCTCTTTATGAATTCTGTCCCAATGTACAGTTTCTGTCAAGGAGCCCAACAAGTTGGCGCTAGTATTGGCTTAGCAATTGTCGCAATATCGTCCCTATGTCACGTTCAACTGAATTGCATTTGTTGCATTTCGCGCTCGCCGAGTCAGCATATTTGTCCTGTGCAACTAGCTGCAATCTGCCTACGTGGCGTATGAGTAACCACTTTGTCATTTGTACAGCAATAAATCCATCGATTAGCCAGCCTTACAAAGTATCCACCCTACATACAAGTATTTTATTTAATCAATACATTTTGGTTTATGATATCTTTCTCTGTTGTACTCCACAGCGTCGCCCAATCACTTTTGTACGCCTACGCTATCACACGCCCACCCACAACGCCTTGGAGTCGCATGTCGAGGCAGATATCGAGGTGGTTGACAACGCGTATTGCGTGGATTATGGCCTGAGTATTCCCGACACGTGCGAAGTGTGCGGCCAGGAGAAGTGTGCCAGTCGGCAGGCTGGCGATTGGACGTTGTGTCAGCGTGCTCGCTGCTTCGGTCGCAATACAGCCATGCAAAAGCGTGAAGTCAAGTATCGCTTTGTGAATGGCACAGAGGCAACGGACGCCTGTAGTGTGTCACAGCGTTCCATTAGTCACATTAGTCGACAGGATAGCACTCCACTGAACGTTGCAAGGGTTTTTGACGTTTGGAGCCATGGTCGAAGGTAAGTGTCACAACGCATAGCAGCGCATCCAATGCAGTTACATAGGCCGTTTGGACTCGACTTTCATTCTATTGACTTACATCGATTCTTTTTTCGTCACAATGTTGCAGTGTAAAGCGCAATGCGGTCACCAGGGAATTAAATACCGCATTTTACAGTGTGTTTGGTATGGCACATGGCGACCGGCGGGCAATGCGTGTCACCATCAGTTGCGTCCTGCGGTAATGAAAGTGCGTAAGAGTTCGCCCTGCTATTCGAAATGTGAGTAAACATTTCTAACTGAATTAACAAAAAGGAAAAGGTTATCAGTTTGTCGAACAATTTTTTTTTGTTTTGTTTGTTTTTTATGTATGTTACCGCATAACTTCCGAACATTGGATCATGAAGAAATTAACGATAATCTTTAATTTTTATATGAGAATTGAAGTCGGTTTTGTTCTTTGCTTAAAACTTACCAGTTATATATTTTTGAAACTGAAGGTCTGACAGAACAGAACTCAGGAACAGAGCGAAAAAATTAAATATTAAAAGATATGGATAATTTCTTGAACAGGTATAGCCAGCCAAAATTGTATACCAAATTGAAATTTTATGGCTAAAAAAAATTTGGCAGCAAAAGAAGAATTGATAGCAAGCAAAAATTGTATAGCAAACGCAAATTTTATGGGCACCAAAATTTTGATATCAAACAAAAATTTTATATAAAACAAAAATGTTATAGTAAACAAAAATTTTATATTAAAAAAATTTTATAATAAATAAAAAAAATACATACATACATATAATTGTACATTAGACTGCATCACCAAAAAAAGTTGCGATTGTTCCGCCGGATTTACAAAACTTATTATATTTTAAGACTTTTTGAAAAAAATCCCCTCAGGTGACAAACTAGTTTAAGCTAAAAAATCTGTATAAAAATATTCTAAAATTTTTAACGGAATCATATCAATCAGATTTTTTATGCTTTTTTTCAACTTTTTTCAGAGATTTTTTTTAGACTTGTGAGGTATCAGTGGAAAGGTATTTTCTCACCCTTTTTATTCCTTTGCAAAAAAACTCATTAACGTCCAAATTTTCTCTTTATCAAATACCAACGTATCTTAACTCAACATGGAATGTGGCTCGTTTGTTTTACCTTTTCCTTTCATGCTTTGAATGAGCTTATTCCTTTCCAATGATACCTCATAAGTCTGAATCGGTAAAGTGCAGGCTGAGTTATTCAAGTTGTTCTTAAACCAGTCTTTGAAAAAAGTTCAAAAACAGCATCAAAAATCTCATTAATATGATTCCGTTGAAATTTTATTTTTTTTAAATATTTTTATTAGAGTTGCCAGATTTTTATGCGCGAAACCAATACGTTAGATATTTCCATGCTTAAAAAATCAGCACTTTTCAGTACACTTTTACTCAAAGAAAAATTATGAACGTAAGTAACAGATAATACTTTAAAACGCCAGAGTACTTGTTTTTGACAATATTTTGGTATATAAATAAAACATAGTTCATAAAAAATAAAAATATTATTAATTTGAACATTTTACATTTCATTTAAAATTACTTTTAATTTGAAGTTCAGTTTCAAAAATTTTATTTAGAAGCCGGTTCCTCTTTTTGCAAAATTAAATATTTTTTCAAACTGTGGGAAAGTACCTAAGGACTTCATCTATATTTCCTGGAAAAATGGAAAAAATAAGAATTCTCTAAAAAGAGTATCTTGTATGCAAAACTCTTGCAATGTCAGTAAATTGAGAAAAAAAAAATATTAAGCTGAATTTACATGAGGCGATTTTCTAGGCGATTCAGTATTGCTCAAGAAAAATCGCTAGTGTAAATGGTGATCCAAAAATCGCCTGCCTCAGGGTTGACAGCAAGTCAACTTTTCCAGGCGATTATCGCCTGTCAAAAATTGCTTCGTCTAAGGGCACATTCGAATATTCAAATTTGCTGTTATTAAACTGAAGNAACACTGATTTTGGTAATAAAATTCAATGATTTGCAAGCGTTGCTCGTTAGTAAGTCTATTCATGATGAAATGTCAAAGCATACTGAGCATCTTTCTCTTTGACACCATGTCTGAAATCCCACGTGATCTGTCAAATACTAATGCATGAAAATCCTAACCTCAAAAAAATCACCCGATATATACATCTGTTTTTGCTTAAGGTTATATTTTTTGTCTTCTTTCTATCTCGATCCCTACCTCTACCCCTGTTCGTTCTAATTACATTTATAACATTTTGTTTTTCTCTATCTTTATTTGTATCTTTATACCCTATCGATAACAAAATCGATAGTAACATCCAACAAAATATCGATAACAAAACCGATACAAATTACGATAATGAAATTGATAATAATATTGATAGCAAAATCGATTACAAAATCGATAAAAAATATCGATACAAATAACGATAACAAAATCGGTAAATAATCGATACCAAAGATTTATTAGGAAATCGATAAAATTATCAATAACAAAATCGATATAACAAAATAGATAAAAATATCGATAAAAAAATCGATACAAATAATCGGTACCAAAAATCCATTCGGAAATCCATAAAAATACACATAAAATTATCGATAACAAAATTGATAAAAATATCGATAACAAAATCGATGAATAATCGATAACAAAAATGGACTAGAAAATCGATAAAAATATCGATAAAAATATAGATAACAAAATTGATAAAAATATCGAGAAAAAAATCGATAAGTAGTCGATAACAAAATCGAGAAAAATATCACAATAACAAAACCGACAAAAATATCGGTTAGTATTTTGATCTTTCCTTGTCTATCTTCATCTCTACTTTTATCGGTATCCTCATCCTCATATTTTGCTTTATATTTATCTTTATTTTTATACCCGCGCGCACTTGTGCACAAGGGTGTTATAACTTTGTTCACATAACGGTTGTTTGTAACAGGCAAAACGAATCTAAATAGATATAGACATGTATACATGTCNACTCGCCAAAAAAAACGTCAGCCTTCATTTTAAATAATTTAACCTCCATCATATTATCGCAACTGGTGCGTATCGACCCGGTGATGTGCCCATAAAGCGATTGATACCTTTGTTGTATCAATTTCTTGGGCATATAAAACATTATTTGAATCAACTATAATTAAATTATTTTCTTCTAACTTTCTGCAGTGCAGTTTAAGCAAGTTGCAACGTGATGTAAAAAGCTTAAGACAATCCTAAAGTATTTTGTTTGAATTGAAAATTCAGTACAAATCAGTACAAATTTTGAAAAATCAGGACATTAGCGTGCTGATTGAAGAAATGAATAAAATCAGTACAAGAGCTGAAAAATCAATACTGGACTAATAGAATCAGTACGTCTGGCAACCGTAATTTTTATGCAAATTTTTTAAGCTTAAATGTTTTGTCATCTGAGATGATTTTTTGAAAAAATACTTAAAAACAGTTTTTATTCACAGGAAACTCACTTTTTGGAGGTATTTTTTCAAATCGGTCCAGCTCACGCAAGTCTTAATATTTTTCAGAAATATTTTGGTGCAAGTCTTAAAATGTAATGCATTTTATGATTGCGGTGGAAAAATACCACCGATTTTTTGNATATCGAGAAAAAAATCGATAAGTAGTCGATAACAAAATCGAGAAAAATATCACAATAACAAAACCGACAAAAATATCGGTTAGTATTTTGATCTTTCCTTGTCTATCTTCATCTCTACTTTTATCGGTATCCTCATCCTCATATTTTGCTTTATATTTATCTTTATTTTTATACCCGCGCGCACTTGTGCACAAGGGTGTTATAACTTTGTTCACATAACGGTTGTTTGTAACAGGCAAAACGAATCTAAATAGATATAGACATGTATACATGTCTACATAAATGATGAGAATGAAAAGAGAAATCGATTAAGCGGTGACTGTCTGTCCGTCCGTCTGTGCACACGATAACTCGAGTAAAAATTGAGATATCCTAACGAAACTTGGTACGTGCACTTCTTTCTGGCGTAGGACGGATGGTATTGAAAATGAGAAAAATCGTACATACGCCTACCTCCCATATAACGGTAATTTTCAGAAATACGAAAACTGCGATATTTTAGATTATTCACTCAAAATTGATATTTACAATAAGTTTTAGACATGGGCGTAGCCACGCCCACTTATGGTTACATGTGTATATCTTGGTAACCGCTGCACCAATTTCTTCTAAACTTGGCATATAACGGTAATTTGGAGAAACACGAAATCTTCGATAAATCGGTAAATATTAAAGTTAATTTATTCAAAATTGATGCTTGCAACAATTCTTTACCAAGAAATACGCTTATGGTAAAATTTTTATGATCACATATATGTATGTATCTCGGTAACCGTTCCACCGATTTGTACCAAGCTCGGTATGTTTATTGTGCTTGCCACATAAAAGCAAAAAGTTGAAAATTATTGAAATCGGAGTAAAATTACGGCCGCTCTTCATATAACGGTAAATTTCAGAAATGCTTGAAACTTCAATATTTCGAAATTTAAGGACGCTAATTTACTCAAAAATGATACTCCCCTGCTTACCATTCGGAAAGGGGAAAAATATATAATTAATACTTGCGCCGGGTATTTAATGTTCGGCTCCGCCCGAACTTAGGCTTTCTTACTTGTTACTTTTATGTTTATCATTTTCTTCATTTACATATGCCCCTTCACCTTTGCCCTTATATAAGTAAATTGTTTAAATTTACCAAATTTTTGCCTGTATCTTTACATCTCCTTGTTTTTGTTTTTACTTTTCACATTTATTTTCATTTTTGTATTGGTTATTCGTTAACCTTTTATTAGCAAGTGTTTATTAAATTAACAACATACATTCAAGAAGCACTTATTTCCGTCCCAATCATTTCCATTGCACTATTTCCGTGTACAATTTCCGTTGAATTTGCCAATTTACTCCCAACCAACCAATCGCCGCTAAAGAAGTTTCACTTCAAAAATTTAACTTCCTTCTTCTTATATTCAGCGCTTCGACATTCTCGCCGTCGATCTGTAACAAATTGAATCTATTAAGCCCTCTATAGCGAGCAAGTTAGGACAATAAATAGTCGCGCTGCTGTTGGCGACGGCAGCGGTGGAGGCCCCTTACTTGACACAGAGGCCAATATCAGCAGTCTGGTGTGTACCACTTCGACATCAACGGGCACTACATAGAAGTGGCAGTGGCACTGCACTACGTATAAAAAATTCCCCAAGTAATGTCGAAGACTGTAAGCGTAAGTTGGCAAAAGGTGATACAACGGCACCGGTTGAGGTGTTCCTAGGCGGTTCGTGTAACCCTACCACCTGGCGTGCCCATACCAGCTTAGCATTTACTTCTATAATCCCGTGAGTATTTTGCCTTTGGCATGCAATTAACTGTTTCTATTTTTTATTATTTTGTTAATTTTAATTCTTTCTGCTTTCTGCTTTGAAAATATCATGGAGCAGCACTGGAGAGGCTGAAGAAGAGTTGACTGCATCAAAGGAAACATACAGCTGGGGCGTTGCGACCAATGTAGCCAAATCTTTATAACCGATCGCTGTTAGATGCCAGCCGGGTGTTGCCATCACCAATAAGACACGCTCGCTGGCACCAATGACGTTGGCGGCACATTGCATGGGGCTGATGTACAATGTCGTTTTAGTAATGCTAATGCTGCCCGAGGATTATGCGATAAACAATGAAAAGGTGAGTGTCTGGGGCGCGGAAGAAATTAGCTTTTAAATGATTTTTGAATTGTTTAAATAATTTACTTTTTGTGCTTTCTTCTTACAGCTCACGCCGGCTGCTATCAAATATTACAATCGCGGTCGCTGCTATATAATAGATTTGGCCAAACGCCAAGGTGTACCTGTGGATAAGATAAAAAAAAAAGATTGAATAAGCTCTCATATGCATAGGCAGTTGAGTCACCTGTAAGCGTTAAAAAGTAATCTGCTACAACAATTTAATCTGTTTGACATCATTTAGGATGATTTTATTGTTTTGGTTTGTGGCCATTGCGTTACCGTAATTGTGGTACTAAACACCTTACGGCTAAACACTTCATGGACAACTATATGTTGCTGACAGCAGAATTCGTTCATTTGGCGTATTGCGGTTCTATATTTTAGATACTTTAGATCTAGGTGATTTATCTGCCGACCAAAGGAATTTTACAAAACCATAGTTTATAGAGAAATTGTTGCGCTAATAAAAAAAAAAAATATATATATATGTATATAAAATTTTAGCCACGTTTTACTTAGTTACAAAGCAGGAGATTTTGCGGTAAGTAATTTTGTACCTTATAAGTTATTCGTTGTGCTAAGTTTCAAAGCAATTCCACGGATCTTAAGAAACTAGAAAAACACTGTGGAACAAATTCAGGTTAGCAAAAGTTAGGTCGATTCTGAGAGTGAGGGGTGAAAATAGAGGCTAAATTAGAATACCCGTATCGCGGCGTTTGTTTATGTTAGTTCGAATTTTTTTTAATCGACCTTCGAACTTTGCAGTCAAATGCCGATTTTCAGCATATTGTTTATATGGTTTTTTGGCTATAACTCGTCGACTAATTGATATTTTTTCAATCTGTTAAAGCCAAATTATTGCTAGAGACCTGTGCAACAATTAAAATTAAAAACAAAATTGATTTAGAAAATTTTTGTAGTGCTTTTGAAGCA
This sequence comes from Rhagoletis zephyria, assembly GCF_001687245.7. NCBI lineage: Eukaryota > Metazoa > Arthropoda > Insecta > Diptera > Tephritidae > Rhagoletis > Rhagoletis zephyria. Next base: position 90,691 of record NW_016158022.1, read on the forward strand.
AATGTTGGAAATTTTTTTCATGCTTTCTGAACATATTTTCCACAAAACTAAGTCTTTTTTGCTTTCTGTTTGATCTATAATATGCTTCTCAGTTTCTTCAATAAATTTCATTTGAAAAGAAAACAATCATAATACAAAACTTGCGTTTTCCAGCTTAATATTAGTTTACTTCTCATTTCTTATGTACCAATTTTTTCAGTGTTGGTTTTGAAGAAACATTGAAAAAGAAATTATAAAAATATGGAAAAAAATATAATTTTGAAATGTTAGTTATGAAAAGTTTTAAGTAAAAAAATTAAATAAATTAAATTAATGATTTGGCCAGTTGCCGTTTAGCAGGCGGCTGTGGATCAACATCACTGCTCTCTCTAATATCTTGGTCATCGTCATCATCATCAGAAAGGTCGATAATTTCGTCCAACAGATATTCTGGAATTTCATCTTTGTCTTCCCCTTCTTCCTCTTTTTCCTCGTCTTCCTCTTCTTCAAAGGTGTTTTTATACCACCAACAAATTTCAGCGAGTATTGCATCTGGAGATTTCTTTCCTCTGTACCTGAAACGAAAATAGTTTTCAATCGTTAACATGTTTAAATTGTGCACTCTGACAAAGATATTAGAAAAATCTAGGAATTCAAAATATGCACACTCTATAGTTACCTTATTTCAAATGGAAGCGCAGTTTGGTGATAACGTTCGCCTTGCTCATCAGATTCAGTTGGCAACTGTTGAGCGAGTTGATCAAGATGCTGATGCAAGAGATGAATTTTGTACGACATATTAACCCCAATTTCATCGAAAGCTGCCAACATGTTTGCAACAGATTGCCTGTAGTTGTCTTTGCGTTCTTTACCCAAAAGTCCTTTAATGACTGCTTTCAATGCGAGCCATGCATTTAATTCTCGGTCTGTCAGAACTTGGTCAAAATCTTGACGACTCATTAGTTTCCGTATGTCGGGACCATTAACAACCCCTTCCTGAATTTTGGCGTTACTTAGTCTTTTTGCGATACATTTCAAAAAATTTTTAGCAATGCCAAGTTTAATGTGGAGCATCGGCAACTGGCCAAATCATTAATTTAATTTATTGAATTTTTTTACTTAAAACTTTTCATAACTAACATTTCAAAATTATATTTTTTTCCATATTTTTATAATTTCGTCTTCAATGTTTCTTCAAAACCAACACTGAAAAAATTGGTACATAAGAAATGAGAAGTAAATTAATATTAAGCTGGAAAACGCAAGTTTTGTATTATGATTGTTTTCTTTTCAAATGAAATTTATTGAAGAAACTGAGAAGCATATCGAGCCCTAACCACAAAAACAACGTGAGCGACATTTTTTTCAAAATTTTCTTTTTGATGCAGAAATATTCCCAGAGCATCTAGATGCATTTCTGAATCAAAAAGAAAATTTTGAAAAAAATGTCGCTTATGTTATTTTGGCGGTTAGGGCTCGATATTATAGATAAAACAGAAAGCAAAAAAGACTTAGTTTTGGGGAAAATATGTTCAGAAAGCATGAAAAAAATTTCCAACATTTTGCTTCATAAGCACTACAAAAATTTTCTAAATCAATTTTGTTTTTAATTTTAATTTTTGCACACGTCTCTAGCAATAATTTGGCTTTAACAGATTGAAAAAATATCTATTAGTCGACGAGTTATAGCCAAAAAACCATATAAACAATATGCTGAAAATCGGCATTTGACTGCAAAGTTCGAAGGTCGATTAAAAAAAAAATCGAACTAACATAAACAAACGCCGCAATACGGGTCTTCTAATTTAGCCTCTATTTTCACCCCTCACTCTCAGAATCGACCTAACTTTTGCTAACCTGAATTTGTTCCACAGTGAAACGGTAGAACTTCAACAGTAACTGGCACTCCTAGTCTATAAATTAATTAGTGTAGGGCAGTTTTGATATCAAAAGCACTCAGAACTCGATTCTCAAAAGAACTTGTAAGTACTCAGAAATTAAAAATTACTTTGTTCGAATCATCACTTTGATACAAGTACTCAGGATCGCTTATTGTTGCTTTTCCACAATAGTTTTTCATTAAAAACGGCCTCAATAGAAATAAAATTGTTGAATATAAAAATTTATGTGACTATCGAAATTTGTCAAGTTAATAAAGTTTATCAAGTTATCGATATTCATTGAATCATCTTTACTAGTATCGCCCCGTTGTCGAAATTCGACCACTTCACTTTTTTCACACACTTTTTCATTTTGGCCTGCGAAGTTTTTTAGGTCCATCAGCACCTGTTAATCGTCTAGCTCACTTACATATATTGTTTGGTGGAGTAATATACATTCTGTTAAATAATTTAAAAATTCATAGATGATGAAACCAAATCAGTCACCTACCGGAAAATAATACCTTTCGAAAAAAAGAAGAATCATTCATTTTGGTTGAGAAACATAGGAGCAGTAGGGAGGAATAGATTTGTATGGGATTTCGTTAGCGTTCTAATATATAGATTTATGAAGTTAACGAAATTTATCGAGTTATCGTAATGCATCGAGTTTTTTCAACTTACAGAGCTATGGATATTAATTGATTAACTGAAATTTATCGATTTATCGAATCGAACTTTTTAGAATTTTCAAATATATCGAGTTTTCGAAATTACCTGGTTATATATGTATGTTAATCGACTCATCACTGCTTTTCAAATTTTATCGTGTTACCACAGTATAACGAATTCTCGAAATTTGTCGATAGCTTTCGAAAAATATGGAGGTATCAAATTAACCGAGTTAACGAAATATATAGAGGTAACCAAAGTTTATCGAGCTCGGGTTCGTCTTCTTCACAGCTTTCAGTGTTGCTGCCATGCTATACGGTAGAAAGTGTTCCCTCCGTAATTTAAGTACTTTTGTACATCGGTCTCTAGGTCGCCATAGTTGTCCTAACAGGAGTTAACCCTGGTCTTGGAAACGTCCGTAAGTCGGCTAAATCTGTGGTGAAATTTTCGTGTATTTTTCCTTTCGGCCAGCTTTTCAAGCTCTTCGCACTCACGTATTTCGGCCTCTCTCTTTTTATTGCGGCAAATACGTCTCGATTCCCTCTTCAGTTACCTATAGCGGTCCCACATAGCTCGCGTTGCGCCCAATCGCAGCGTGGCGCTGTAGGCGGCATAGTTTTTCTCTGCCGACTACTTCTTCGGCGGCGGTACTTAATGAGAGGGAGATGTGGTTCTACTGCTCGCGTATGTCTTTTATTTGATTTTAAATCTGCATTTTTCTTTTTTTCCAGTTTTTTTTATTTAACGTATTAATTTTTATTTTTTTTTTATTCTGTGTGGTTTTCTTATAAATTTTTTATGTGGTGCTGTTACTAATATCTTTATTTCTATTTTATTACAGTGACTCCAACAAGTGTTCATATGTTTTATTTTTTTTTCCTTGTAAATAAAAAATTTCATAAAAGTTTTAAACTTTATTAAAAATTAAGGAAAATTCAACAAATTTCCATCAAAATTTCGAACTTTTTAATCTGAACATTTAGTTCAAGCATCTGAAAAGTCGCTTTGATTTTTAATATTTTTTTTCTGATGGATTTTTGCACCTATTTCAATATCTAAGATATATAAGATAAATGGCAAAAAGAAAAAAATCTACGTCTGGTTTTATAAACTGCACTTCAGATACATATAAAATAAACTGGAAAAACCGTGAGCAAAAAAAATATATATATTTAAAACCAACGCAATTTTTGAGTCGATTGAAAATTGCTTTTTATTGGTTTAAAAAGTTTGAAAATTTTATGAAAACTTGTTCGATTCTTCTAAATTTTTTATAAAGTTTGAAATTTTGTTTTATGTGGTTTTGGCATGAACAATATTAAAAAAAAAAAAATAGCAACAAAAATTTATCTTGAAAATCATTGTGAATAATAAATAAAAATCAACATGCGAACAGTTGTTTGAATCACTATGTATTTTATGTATTTTTTCACATTATTTTATTTTAGAAAATTTCTTTTTATGAAAAATTTCAATTTAAAAAAAAGGTATGACCAAAATTAATTTATACTTTTTTTTTAATTTTCATCTTTTAATTAAAAAAAAAAACTTTAACCAGGTCCTCATCAGGTATTCATCGCACCTAAAAGCATGCTTGCAAATTCTATCACGCCTAAAAAAAGGAGAACCATTGCAGCAGCGTTCAATCGAACGTTTAACCAGCAAAATACATAAGCTCAAATACATTTTATGTAAGATTTTTGCCCATTTGCAGGACTACTCATTCCATTCCAGCGCCGGCATATTCATAAAGCAAATATATTTCGCCAGAGGCAGCTTAAAATATTAATACACAGCAGCTTCATTTCATTTGCCTTTTGTCTGATGGTTTATTGTAATGCATATTTTAGCATGGCCTACTGACTTTATTGTAACGATTAAGCGGCGCGAGTAAACATTCTACATACATAAATAATAGTGGATTTAACAAAGCTACATTTGTATATATGTATGTATGTGTATGACCTGTTAGTTAAATGTCCTGATTATCGCTGTACGCTGCCACATTTAGCAGTGTAGTTGATTTGCGCCTGCAGCCAGTACTGTACTTTGTATTTGCTACAGATATGTATGTTCCAGTATGCCACTATTGCTATTCTGCCGGCAACCACACTTTGTTCATCGTCAGCGCCCACTGCGTATGAGTTACTAAGGAGGCGCGCACACACAACATCAAGCCATAATGTAGAAATAGTTACGAGCGCATACAAATTTGTTATCGCAGTCAAATGCCGCAGGGCAACAATAACCATCGCGACAACCGTTCACCGAGCTTGTCGCTAAAATGGTAAGTAAAAGTGAACTTCAGCTGTATTACACGCGTGACTCTACATACTTTGGTTTCCGTTTGCTTTAAAGCAGAGCTCTTTTTCAGTCGTTCATCAATAAGACATACATAGCGTATACGTAACTTTTTATAAAAAAAAAAAAAATTAATTGTTTTATTTTGTTTGTCTAATGATTTTATGCTGTCACATCGATTTTAATCGACTGCAATTATGTAGTTCCGCAAAAAGTACTGCCCTGTGAAAGCGTGCATTTGCAATGGAATATGTATGTGTATTAGACTGCATCACCAAAAAAAGTTGCAGTTTTTCCGCCGGGATTACAAAATTTATTATATTTTAAGACGTCCACCAATGTATTTCGATAAAATATTAAGATTTAAGCGAGTGGACCGGCTATTTAATGTTCGGCTCCGCCCGAACTTAGGCTTTCTTACTTGTTATTTATAAAGAACTCCATTTTTGGAGGTATTTTCAAATCGGTCCAGCTCACTTAAATCTTAATATTTTTCCGAAATATTTTGGTGGACCTCCTAAAATAAAATATATTTTATAATTCCAATGGAAAAACCGTACCGATTTTTTTTTTTGTATGGGGAGTGTTGCAGTCTAATGTGTATAAATTGAAACGTATGTACAGCAGGGTGGTCCAAAATAAGTAAAGTCGGAATTTTAATGCTCTCACCCCATAGGATTTTTCTATATCGAAATACGTATACTCCTATTTTTTCATTTTGAATTCAAAAAATATGTTTTAAATCGGATAAAATATGCTCAAATTGGCGACCTTTAGCCACAAAAGCTGCTATAACTTTTTTTTTCTATTCAAAACAGTAAGTGTGGCACCTTTCTGAAATCTTTTTTAAATGAGCAATTTTTTATGTAATATAAAGTTATAGCTCAGTACATTTTTTCACCTGAGATAGTCAAAGTTGGGGAAGAATATATCAAAAAGTTATAAATCCAGAAATAGTCCTAATTTTATGATGGTTCCTTAATTTATTTTAACTACATTGCATTTGAGTATGGAGAGGCAACTATCTGGAAGTATTTTACATAAAAAATTTACTAAGTATTGCCCGGTTTGTAGTTGCAGTTAAAGAAAACACATGAAAAGGTACGATTTTTTTTTAATTCGAAAAAATGTAAATATTTCAAAAAAGGTGACACTTTTACCTGAAAATTTTTTGTTTATCAGGGAGCTCACCCCCCCACCTACCTTCCCCTAAAGTTTGGCACGTTACTTCTAGGACACCTTGTATATGATATATGTTGGCGGTGACACGCCTATTTTCTAACAATTTTATGAAAACAAATTTTTTGTTTAAGAGCCATTGTATATATCAATTTTGAGTAAATATGGATGAACACCTTAGCCACACTGCTTAAAAAATCTCCACGTCCGGCACGTACACACTAGGGATGTTTCGAATGCCATATTTTTCACACCCCCGAATGCGAATGCGAATCCGAATTTTCGGAATACGAATGTGCGAATGCGAATGTTAGGAATAACATTAAAAAAGCTGTAATCAACTTAACTCATCGTTTTTATTACTTAAAAATTTTGTAAATTTTTAGAACATTGAACGAGTGATTAACCTATACAGTATTTTAATCTAGTAGTCAATGTTCAAAAGGGGTACATTATATTTCAAAAAAGTAATTTTGCTGCCCCTTCTGCGATTTCTTAGAGGCTCATATATGTGCAAATCCCAGTGTTGCGGACGTTACGTTCGGACGTTTCTTTTAACTTTTTTTGCCGACAAAATATATGTTATTTATCTAAAAGATAATTTAGATTTATTATCGAATAAATTGATACCTCAACCAATGCAATTGCATCAAAATTGTCGAAGGTAAGCAATTTAAGCGAAAATACGGCCTTGAGTTTATATGTGTGTATCAGGGATGTTGCGAATATTTGCATTCGCATTCGTTATGCGAATGATTCGCATCATTTTACACATTCGCATTCGCATCAAATAATACGAATATTTTGCGAAAGCGAATGTATACATGGGCAGAGAGTCCACTCTAATATTGTTGAAATGGCTCTAGGTCTGTCTAACCAGGGTGCAGACAATAACCGGCTTTTAGCTTCAGGCGCTAAACGGTTAAGTAGTATATCAAGAGAATTGATGGGCCTTCACCAAGTACGGCTAAAAGTAAAAGAAATAATTTTAGATTCCTCCAGCGAAGGCGAAGGCTCGGATGTAGAATCTGGAGACATTAAAGAATGTGAAATTAAAGCTCAATTGAAGGCCTATCTTAAAGAAAGACGAGCTCATCTCGGTGAAAATCCTCTCGATTGGTGGAAAACTAAACTATAATATGACAAATTGACAGTTTTTTGGAACACCGCCGATTTAAAATTTTTTACTTGATCAGAGTGCAGTTCTATAGGTACACCATCTCTCGAAACCCAATTTTAGGTGCATACCTCCGCCACTATTTTAGTTTCCTCGTTTGGCAGCAGTATACCTCCGGCCATTTGCTAAAGTAGTCCATAACCGCAAGTACGTGTTTGTTTCCCAATCTGCTCGCAGGAAATGTACCGGTTATATGCATAGAAATCCGCTAGAATGGTGCGCCGGAGTTATACAATCTCATCTGGCAATGACTTCTGCATTTCGACAGTTAACAATCCACTCTGCAACCGATTGGCTACAACCAGCCAAATAGAACTTCTGCTTGATTTTCTCCAGAGTTTCAGAGATTTTCAGGAGCCCTAAACTTGCTCCTTAAGAACGTGCGGAACTCATACCCATGGAACTACTACCGCTTAACAACAAAATCCTTATCAAAGCTTTTGTTTTTGCAAACTTGCTTAAATATTAAATAAATATCGCAGCTAAAAATACTCGTTTTATTTTATTTAAGACTAATTAACAAGATAATTAGAAATTGTTTATGGAAAAGTGTCTTTAAAAATTCGATTAATCGATTATTACTCAATAATTGCAATTAATTGCAATCAATTTTTTTTTGAGCTTGTGATTAGTCATTTCATTAATTAATCGATTATTTTATTTGTTTATGTTTTCCATCCCTAGTCTCATTCCTTTATGTGAGTACGTTGCCCTTTTAGCCTGGTTGTTTTTTGTTTTCAATCAATGACCGCCTTTGACTGCTTGTGTACATACGCCACATTGTTGGAAAATTCTTTATCTCTCAGTGAAACAGAAATCCATATTTTGAAGTGCAATCGAAAGCTTTCACTGCAAAGCAGAACAGGGTAAAGCAGGCGTATTGTAAGATGGTGGAGAATTCACAAAATACAAAGAAAAGTTCAAAGTGTTTATTGTTTGGCGCTTTCAGCTGTCACTTGTGGCATACATACCTGCATGCTGCATGCTGCAACTGCTTGCCTTGTAAACTGCATTACAACTTACACTTACAGAGCTGCACTTGAACGCATTCAACAGCATTATTGTTGTCGGTTACTTTTGAAATCTTCGCACGACCGCTGAAGGAAGACGAAACAAAAGCTTAGCATCATTTTTAGAGCAAAGCCATTTTTTTGTATGTTTTTAGGTAGGCAGGGGGGTTTTGTGGCTTTAATAAAACTTTTGCATATTTCATGTTTTGCTTGCATATTTGTATTTGAACATTTTTATCTGCTATTCTCAGCTCTTCGTCTTTATTTGGGTTGCAAGCGCGATTTTTTTTTATTGCAACTTGAATTGCAGCAAAGGTGTTGTGCGTTGAGTTGTGTGCATTTTGCTTTTATGCATTCGCGATAACTCTATGGAGGAATTTTTGGTTTAAGGGTCAACATGAAATTTACATAAATAAAAAGCGAATAAAGTAAAAAAAAAATTTTATCGCCTTATATGCTTCTGTAGCTGACTGGCGCCTGTGTTAAATTAACGCTGACCACTTTATGCCAAAATATCAATATTTAGTACACTCAAATGACAGTGCTAATCGTGCCACATACATAGATATGTACGAGTATAAACTATGTGTCACACAAGCATTGTCTACACGAGTAAAGTAAACCTAATAAACTTAACCATGTCCGAAATGCTGACACATCAAATACATAGTTACTTTGTTAGTTTTTTGGCACTCTAATGTGGCACCACTAAGCTATAATACAGTTCAACAATAAATTACCATACAAGTACACTTAATAGGGTGCATCACTCGCCATACAAAAAAAAAATCGCTTCCGTTTTTCCATCATAACTATAAAATCTATTACTAGAGTTCACTCTTTAAGTAAAAAATTGTGTGCGTTTGAGTTGAAATAATCGACAGTTTTCTACAACAAACATATGGAAACGTTTCGCACAGATGAAACCCTGACTGAAATGCGAAGAGCGAGAAAACTGTGCTGTGCTCAGTGTTGCCACTTGAGAATATTTTTATGTACCAAAATGCCTACCAAATCAGTATCCAAACTACCAAAAAAATTTCCGATCATTAAAACGAAATTTCTTGAATTCGCGGATTTTTTAGCTACACAAATTAGCAGTAAAAATTAAAATCTTTCTCCCAAGATAGGCAATTTATCGTTAAATTTCAACAGCTGATCAATCATGTCTTTGAAAAGGGAGAAAACTCATACTTGTGACAACTCTTACGTGTGAACAAAATTTAAACCAATTTTTTAACGTGAAACCCTAGTAACCCAGTCAGCAGAGAAACGTAAATTTCACTGAAAATTTTTTGTATCCAGAAACGAATTGAAAACGACTACAGTTTTCGTTCATTGTTGTATCTGAAAAACGTTCGAAAATGAGGACGTTATTTGAAAGCAATAACTGTATTTTTGTTTTTCAAGCGGCAGTGGCTGAGCGTGCAGAATAGCGTTCTTGTATTTGGTAGCTTTCAGAAGGTGGCGTGTTCGATGCCGTCAGGTACTTCCTTAAATTATTATTTTTTTTTTCTATGAAAAAGCATCTGTCAAGGACATTTTCAAAACATTTTTGCCTACCAAAAGCTTCATCAAACCAACCAAACTACCAAAGGAAACTAAAGCTACCAATTTTGGCCCAATTGGACCTAAACGGCAACGCTGGCTGTGTTGTGCTGTTCGTAGGTGTTCGGCAGTTAAAGCAACAGCACAAACGAAGCGCAACGAAATTTTGAGACCGCGCTTTGGCTGAATTGTTTGAAATTTCGCATCCAAAGCAACAACACAGTTCACGCTTTTGTGCAAAACAAAGCTCTCATTTTTACCTTTCGCGTTTTCGCATCAAAGAGTGAACTCTAGTATTATATTTTAAGAAGACTTCCGCAAAAATATATTGGAAAAATATTAAGATTTACGTGAGATAGCCCGATTTGAAAATAACTCCAAAAATCGACTTTTTTTTCATAAATGAAATAAGTTTTTAAAACTATTTTTTTCCAAAAATCACCTCAGCATCATAGCAGAGTTTAAGCTCAAAAGTTCTGCACAAAAAGTTTAAAAATTTATCAAAATAATACGACGTTCGTGTTTTCAAATCAGTCTAGCTCAAGTAAATCTTATTTTTTTTCTTTGCGGAAGTCTTAAAATATAATATATTTTATAATTTCAGTGAAAAGCCGAACATTTTTTTGGTGAGGCACCCTAATGTACATAAAAAGTGTTAGCAAGCACAATGGCGACGCAGTTTATTAAGGCGTTGACCGCCTCTATGAACCCGCGTGCCAAATTTTCTACTTAAGTTTTATGGAATTGTCGAAAAAAGTGAAAGAAAAAATTAAACAAATTGTGATTGAGTTCATTTGGCCATTGGCGCCGCACAAACACCAGGCAGACATAGATAAATATCTACAAAGTCATCGTGTCACATTGAGACAGCAAACTTGTATAGATTCCCTGCTGCGAAATCAGCTAGTTACGGAGTAGGCTGCGTCTAGAAAATACGCTTCCACTAAAAGTAGTCACTGTTGGTCCCACTTTGAAGTTGCGTGATCGACTGATAAACCAACTAGAGTTATTCTTTTGGTTTTAATTAATCCCCTATTGGAAAACATCAGAAGTTTTATTCTTATTCTGAAGTTATCGTAAGGAAAAACTAATTCCACCAGAGGCTAGTTTTAATGGACGCAAGTTTTTTAGGCGCAGAACACTTCACATCTACTCGACCCATTAGCCATATGGTTGTTCAACTAAACTTCAAATATGCAGCCAGTTCCCAATAAAATCTGCGTTTTTCGAGGGGTTTGTCGTCTTAAAGAAAAATCTTGCCATACAAATATTATATATGGATAGCTATTCTATCGGAATCCGCAATAAAATTTTTTTTTCCCTAAAAGCTCGACGTTTAACACCGAACTGAATATATCTCAACATAAGTTTTCGAAAACAAATACCAAAAATTGTTGATTCTGACAAAATAAACCATCGCATCATAAAGAAAAATATTTTAAAATTAGTTCTTGAAAAACGCCCATTTTTTTTTAACCAAGTTCTTTATAGAGAATTAAACAAGTATTACGATGGTATAATTTCAAATCCCAAATTTACTGGTCTTCACTGTGCAAATCAACTTCAAAAAGTTAAACTGTTAATAGCTAAGTTAGCTTTAGGACAATCTTGACCATCTTGTATATAGCGGTATTAAGCCCATTTCTTTAGCTTTAAAACGACGTTAAGATGAAGTTTCTACGATGAGCATAACCCGAGATATAACGATGCGAAGAAGTATATGTTTAGTCAGAATCACGAAAATAAAAGAAAAATCCTCCAACACCTGTTGGCTTAAATATTTCATGTATAGAAGTCACAAGAAAAATTTGAAGCCAATCGAAAGAGTGACACCAAATTCGGTGTCCGATATGAAAAAGAATGTCTCATATTTGCATACGCTGATCTTTATTCATTGCCAATCCGGTCCTAAACGTACTGCCGCAAAAGTCGCAAATCCACCACTAGTCTTTAAATATTACAGCTCTCTGCAGGGAAGGTTATTGAAAACGAAACATTAACAAAACAAAACTTTAGCAATCTTCGGAATGCTTGCATAGCAGGTAACGAGTATTTTCGGCCCGTTCTTCAAAATGTGGCCCTCAATTGTTTAAGAAATAAACGTCGTCCATCGAACTGAGAAGTAGTGATGAATTCACTATGCATAATGAATAAGACAAGTCCAGCAATGTCGGCATTCTATTTATGGAAGTTACGAAGGCTGCGGCAGTTTGGTCGAATCGGATTCAAGTTCCGCATCATTGAAAACGTCATGGGTGCCTGGGGACCCAGTCGGTCATACGAGGTTTAATATTCGCTTATGATTTGTGCGTTATTTTCTGTTGTTGCTAAACACAGCTTATACATTCGTATGTACATACATACATATGTATTTATGTATGTACTCTACATAAAAAAAAGTCCGCACAGCGTCTGTCTGTCGTTTGGCGCAGACCGCTAGCTGCTCCCATACACTAGTCAAGATGTACTTAGACTATGCGGAGACACATTCGTACAGTCCCTCGTCAACTTTTGTAGTGATTTAGTACGATTTGCTATAGATTTTTCTGTTTTAAAAGCAGTACGCATTGCCAAATATTAAAATGTTGCAATGCGAATTCGCATTTGCTTGACTTAATGGTTTGCTCGCAGCCAAGATGCTCGAGAGTATGAATGCACTTTGCTGAAATTAATTATTGCGTATTGAGCATAATGGTGTGATTAATATGGCAGCAGCATTTGGGGTTTTTCCGCATAAACTTAACGAGAGCACATGCATGTAAGTATATGAATGCAAAAGCTCCGATCTGAGTACAGTATATATGTATTGCTCTGTAACAGGAATATTTCTTATGATTTCCAAGATCAAAGTTGTATTCTAATATTTTGGTAAATTTGCTAATCCTAAATATTAAAAAATAAATAAAAATATCACAGTCCCTTATAATTCAGCGCCTATGTTGGGTTAGGTTATGCGGGAAGCTCTAAAAAGATTTCACTCTGAGACCACAAAGGCCCACTGCGATGCCCAAAATAAACGGGTTTCCCCATAACTAATCCTACATGTCTTTAAACCATTCTTATTCTCTAGAAAAATCCAGGATACCCCACCAATGGCGTTTTCCCTATGCCTTCTTGGCTATCGAGGTCACCCAGAAATTTGAGGCGTTTTCTCCCGTATGCGGGGCACTCGCAAAGGAAATGTTGGACGGATTCTATCTTTTCTTCATCTTTTCAGCTTTTGCAGAAATCATTATACGGGGATCTGAACGTGGTGGCCATATGACCAATGACCCAGTTTCCCTGGCTTTGAGAGCTTTAATAAACACCGTATTCTTCGTTAATCGACCTGTGACCATAACGCGCAGGTCCACCTGCTGCAGATAAGAATCGCAGGGGAAGTTTTTCGATTCCCTTAATGCTATTCCACATATCTTTCTAGCACACTCGTTCCCTTCCTCATTTCCCGGAATACCACTGTGTTCTGGAATCGTTTAAAGATTGATTATGTATTGTTGAAAAGCTTGTAGGGACCTTTGGCATTCCGTATCGCTTACTGTGTTAGTTGTTTCCAACTCAAACGCTTTGATGGCAGCTTGACTGCCTTTAACGAGGGCAAGTTAGAGATCATTTCTGGGAGAAGATGCCAGATCCTGTTGGAATGCCCGTTTTGGAGCCACCCGCGAAATTGCGGATTTCGTCATCATTTAAACTCCCAGTCGCTTGTGTCGGGAAAGGGATTTCAAAGTTTCGGTCGAAGTTAGTTTCTGTGACCTGATAATCACAACTACTGTACTCCACCTCCACTCTGTCGAGCATAAAAGAGGGACCCTTATAATTCGTTTGCAGACTATTAGACGCCCTAAGTCGTAGAGTGCTTTTAGTTGCGCCACTTTTAAGGAATATATCCGGGACATGAGTATCCCTAGCGCCTAAAACTATGCTAAACGTGAACACGAAGCTTTCTTTTTTACGAAACACTTGATTTGGACTGTACAGGAAGAAAGAAAGAAAAGCTTTCGCTTAAGGGTTAATGTAATTTCTTCACCAATTTCAATTTCCGCATAGTACCAAAAGTAGAATAACCCGACACTGGTTTTGCGCTTTGCCAATTGCTGGCTTGAGGTTGACCAACGTTCTACTTCCTCGTACTGAAATTCTTGTCTGAAAACAAAATAAATACAGCCAACTAGTCAAACATAAAATGTATGAAATTTTTTTTTTTATTCATTTTCCAGTCGCATTGGAGCTGCATCACGGGAAGCGCAAATATAATACATGCACACATATTCTTAAAGATTCCCAGCCAAAAGCCGAAGGCCGCACCCAACTTCCGGCAAAGATGCATTAAAATAAATTACTATGGTGTACTCATACATATGTCTTACATATGTGCATATATGTATGTATATATGCCTTTGTACATTCATATGTTAGCTCTTTGGCTATGCCGGAAACGAAAATTAAAGTTTGCATATTGCATTTGCGGTGGTGGTCAGTAGCTGCATAGGCAGCAGCAGTAGCTCAACGATTGTCTTGCTTCTTCTGTGAAGTAGCGACAAGTTGGTGACAACTTTCATGTTTGTCAGAAATAGCTTAGCATGGAAGATGTCTTCAGCAGTAAAACCACTCGAAACCATGTGCATTAGGGTGACCCTTAGCCAGGTGGTAAAATTTTTTAATAACATATCAAAAGCGTTTATTTTTCATTTAGCATGCAGATGTGCTCGAAATGTTAGCGAAAAAATTATCAAAAATCAACGCGAACTCTTAGCGACTTGCAACTTGCACTTTTGCAAAGTGCATTTTTGGTGAAAATTTTTTTATAACTTTTCAAATTATTACTTTTTATTTTATTTTTTCGTTTTGGGAGAACCCTCAAATTGTTTTTAGCTAGCGTTTATTATGTAACTTTTTAGCTGGAACAGGAGAATCGGTATTCTTCAAAATTGGCACTTCTTCTACACTTTGCACTAAAAAATTTAATATAAAAATATAAAAAATTGGGCTCAATTAGTGTCTTGAAAATTTTATTAGCTTTCTTTTAAAATAGTAATTAATCAAAATGGTTGAGAAATGAAGGCTCCAGTGAATTATGAACATTAAATTCCATTTATTGCCCACTATGCATTGTAACGTTAATGAGCAAATTGTACATCTAAGCAATACCTCTTGTATGGGCGTAAACGCGCAAAGTTTATTCCTAATTAAATACCATAATATATTTCATGTAAAAATATTTGCTTTGCAACAACTTACAACTTTTTTCAATAATGTTTGGTTAAAAAAAAAATATATATTAAAAACATTAACACTAAAATAAAAGATCTAATTCAGACTATGAGGGGCGGTCGACATGCTTCAACTTTCTCCGATTGACCAGAAATTTTGGATAACACATTTTTTCATGAATATTCACCAATCTAGGCGGTGCGACCTAACAAAATCCGATAAATTAAAATAAGTGCAACCCTAATGTACATGCATGCAAACGGCTAAATGATATGTGTGGTCTACTCTATTTGATGAACCAACAATGCAATTATTATTCCAATAGTGCTGGCGAAGATTGTCTTGGGTTAAAGCTACACGTGTGCACATGTATGTACATATTTAGGTATGTATTCCTCTTTTGTTGGTCTGTCTGATCTTAATAAGGAAGTGTCCAGTTCATTGTTAGTTCATTAGGATTAAATTAAATCTGTAAGGTATGCAAACACACATCCGCTACAGACAACTCATTCTTAGTAATCTTTGTGTGTGTATCTATGGATCTGTGTAGCTGCTTGGTATCTTAAAGACGTCCATCTCTTGCAGCATAGCCTCACCTGCAAGCATTTTCTTTGTGCGCCCTTATTTATAAGCTATTTGCATTGATATGCTAACTATTGTATTAGCTCTGGCAGCTTCACTGTTAGCTTTTGCCACTCAAATTGCATTAAAATTTAGTTTTTGTTTGCATTAGCTTATTTCGCATGCAATTTTCATGCATTGAAGAATTAATTGCAGTTGATTGTGTGTCAAGTGAGATATTATCTACAATTTCTTGGGTAATACGAGGGTGAAAGATGTTGTATGTGGGTGGAGATTGTATTAATACTTCTACGAAATGTATTCCAAAAATTGAAGGAAATACGCTGAAACTACTAGCTTCCCAAGACAAGCAAAAATTGTTTCCCTCATGGTGAGATTTTGATTTTAATTGAAAATAATTTAAAATAAAAAATTTGAAAAAAGAAATAAAATTATTAAAAAAATACATATGGGTCATTCCATACAATATTTACACCTAAATATTTTTTTTTGAGGTGAAATATATATTTTTTCATTCTTTATCAAACTAGCCAAATATAAAAAGACATCTATTATTTTATTTCGTCATGATATTCGAAAATCTCGAAAAAAACCGAAATTTTGAACTCACGGAGAAGTACATTTTTTTAATTTCGGGAATTTTTTTTCGAGATTTTCGAGTATCATGACGAAATAAAAAATAGGTGTCTGCCGTTTTTTCGATAATGAATGTAAAAAAATATATTTCATCTAAAAAAAATATTGAGGTGTAAATATTGTATGGAATGACCCATATGTATAAAAAATATTAAAAAAAAATTAAAATAATAAAAAAAACATTTACAAAAAAATATGGGAGAACGATTAAAAATATACATTTGGAAACACATTTAGAAAACGTGTTTAAATGAAAAAATTTAAAATATTGAAAAAAAATGTTTAAAAGTTTTTCTTTTTCAAAAATTTTTAAATTTTAATTTATATTTTTGGGCACTATGAATTTTTTGATCGGATTTAAAGAAATTCGGGTCTAAAGTACTCACCTGCTTATACCTTACCTCCGATTATATTTAAAAAACAAAATAAAAAAATTTGAAAAAATTAACAAATATAAAAAACTTAAAAAAATAAAAAAGTTAAAATAATTTAAACCAAATAAAAAAAAATTAACAAACGTGGGAGAACGATTAAAAATATACATACGGAAACATATTTAAAAAATTTAAATATAGGCAAAATATGCTATTTCAAAACATTTTATAAAAAAAATATTAAAAAGATTTTAAATTATTTTTTAATCATAATTTAAAACCAAACGAAAAGATTAAAAGAATATTTAAAAACGGTTCTGGCAGAACGATCAAAAATAAACATTTATTTTTTTTTAAACAATTTTTAACGGTAAAGCTAAGCCGTTTAAGTCCAACTCTTGAGTCGTGTGCAGATCCGCTTGTTGTCGTTGATTGCCTGATGTTGGGTTTTGTTAGGTTTGGTACCCTTTTACTGTTTTGGGTCTACCATCAACCTACCTTGAATCGATATTTGTCTTTTTAGCTTCCAATGGAAGAAGACACTGTTTCCAATTTGTTGTTAGCAAATGTCCCTTTTGGAGGCGATCGCACGGACAAAGCTCTATAGAGCAGTGACACTAAATTGGAGAGTTATATGTAAGTAACCAAAAACAACAGACTCCTCAGAAATGCGATCCTCAGTTTATATGAAAAACATGAGGGCGCTCATCTTGCATAGATTGCAGACAACAGAGAACTGTCGAAACATTCATACTCAATTAATCGATAACATGATCGATGAACATTTTTATATGCTATCGATATCTTATCTAAACAACTACTGCAATCAAAACGTCCTCGATAAACTCTCCAAAACATATCAATTGATCCGGTTATCGTTATTTTTATCGATAAATTTACGATTTTAATTACAATAATATTATGAGCGTCTATCGATACATTTATCGGCGTAATTATCTTAACTACTTTTCATAACTGTAAATTCATTCCAGTAACGATATTTTTATCGAAATTTATTGGCGATCAGTTTATCAATATTTTTATCGATATTTCTTATCGATATGTTTATTGATATTACTTACCGATTGCTTGTTGATATTTCTTATCGATATTTTTCTGATACTTTTACCAGCGTAATTATCTACACGCTTATGTAATTGAGGAGTTAATATCGTAGCAGGAATCCACCCGAAACTGGTTTGGAGGTGATTTCTTTTAGATCACCAGTTTAGGGGATTCGCAAGCCGTCACAAAAGTCGTAGTGAGTTCCATCAAAAGTGTAGAAAATAATAAGCAAAAATTGGGATTAAAAAACGCTAGCTATGTCCCTTTCACAAAGGCACGAACTTTTTTCTCTCCTTTGCGGCAAGTCCATACCGGAAGTACCTGGCCACAGACGAGAAAGAATCGTATGTTAGATTCAAAATATTTTAGGCCAACGAATTTTATTTGATTACTTAAGTTCTTATTACTAAATCTAAATGCAAATTCTATATTTCACTAGTGAAGTAAATGCATGTAACTTTCTAAAGACACTCAACCCCTTCCAATACTATTTTCATTGTTCACTCTCTCAATGCCTACTTCCCTTCTCCGCTTCTCACTAAAATCCCGCAAGTCACTGAAACTTATTGATGTGCGCCCAACGCGCTCACTTTATGTACTTTAGCTGGGTATTTGAGTAAATCTACTTCGGCGGCGACGCATTTGCAAAGCATTGCAATTTTCTCATTCCCTAATTTCCTGTCTGATTAAATACGCGCTAGCGTACTTTGCAGTTAAACAGACAGCAGCAACACCGACACAAACAGAATTGCATAGACAGACTCATACCGTCAATCTGCAAAGGTGGGTAAATCCAAAAAGGTGGGTAAATCCAAAAAGGTGTGTAAATCCACAAAGGCACCGCCAACCAGCCAACAGCAGTGAACCGATGAGCAATTCAACTTAGCCAAAAATAATACGCGCTGCACTGGCTTGTCTGGAGGCGGCGAGTCAGTTTGGTGTAGAAATCCAATAAAATGCGTATTAGCCGCGACACATCGGACGTTTATTGAAGCTTAATGTCGCGTTGCGTATCCGCCGCTTAAATCCATTAAGGTGCCAAACGGAACAAATATTGCGGTGCGCCGTAATGCTTCCTATGCTGGCACTTCCACTAGTGCGCTTCTTCACCGCACTTAATCCACTTATACTCAGGAAGAGCAGGTAAGTGGCGAGGGGTACATGCGGAAGCAAGTTGGGTAGATTTCGGGGTGCAGGGCGTCGCGGCGCATGGCATCACAATCATTTTAAGAAAAAGATTCAGTCTAAGTAAATCCGTTCAAGCGGTCAGAAGGCAACAACAACTAAATTTCACCGCAATTGGGTTGTAATTTTATGCTGCTGAATGGTAATGGGGTTGCTGTTGTCGGCTTTTTGGTTGCCGTGAAGTACTTTGGTAAATTTCCGGTCGTTTTCGTCTTACGACAAAATGCTTTTAAGTCCTTTATGCAGATGTGCCACAAGAGGTGAAGCGTATTTGCTTGAGTGAATTGTGTATTCTTTTTCTAGGCTGCGCAGATTTGTAACCTTAACTGAATACAAAATGTGGTTATATTAGTCCCGCGAATGTTCTGGATAGATTTACCTTGCAACGGTAAAGGATCAATGACCGCAATGCCTGGCTCTGCTTTCTTTATAAATAATAATAATAATAATAATACTAATAGATTGGCACTTACACATATGTTAGTGTTTGGCCGAGCTTCTCCTCCGAGTTGTGGCGTGCGTGCACCTTGATGTTGTCACACAAAGCAGGGACTTACAGTTTTACGCCGACTCCGAACGGCGATTATATTTTCATGCGAAGCTATATTTTTTGCGCAGTAATAAACACAGAGGTTTGCGATTGCCTGCCGAGGGGCGACCGCTTTTATGGTAGGCAAAAACTTTTTGGTTTTTAAATTTTTGATGTTGGGTTGAACCGGGCTTGAACCCAGGCTCTGCGGAATGGTAGCGTGCACCGCTAACCACTACACCAGTAAATACATACGTCACTAAAATACATTTCTTCCGAAAGTATCGGCTTTCGTAAACCTTATTGTTATAAAGAATATGTTCAGATATAGAAGAACGCTGAAAAAAAATCAACTGGCCGGTTTCTCTACAAGGAAATGACAGACAGACATGAATGAAGACTAATAAATATAACTAAGAGTGAAGAGGTGTCTCGCATGGTCTCGGTTTTTCAAATTTAACATCACTCTTTAACGCTAAAAAAGTTGTAAATTAAAAAAAAAAAAAGTGTAATTGCATATCTACAGGTCAAGCTTTTTCATTTCATATCTCAAATTTGAGAAACCGATGCTATCGAATGACCTTCAAAAAAATAAAAAATTCCTACGCGTATTATTTATATTTATGTAGTTAGATATGTAGATATGACTTTTCTAAAAGGTGGCAACACTACAATTGCAATCAACTGAGGAATTAATTTAAATTTTATTTCGCAAATAATTGGAAACTCTCCTCAATATAGTACAGAAACAAAGCCGTTTCAAACACATTTCGATTGATGCTCAAATTATAACAATTCATTTAACTTATTAAATATTCTTAATTTTACTTATTAAGTTGTTGGCAAATTCAAACAAAAAAATTTTACCGCTCTTTTGTTTTCCACCCATATTTTACATTTAATCTAACTTTATGAATAACTTAATTAAATCCAAATTTTCATACAGGTGACAACCCTCTTTAAGGCGAGGTCGAGGCTCCCTGTCAGCTTAAATTAGAAGTAATATGAAACGTCCGGAGCTGGTCAGGCATTCACTACACTACTCCCTATTATTAGTCCTCTGCCTCCTTCGTAGCGGGTATTGTTATCGGAAGTCTCCTGAAGAGAACCAGAGTTTTACGATCGAAAAATATTGATTTTCAAGAATTTTATATCATTTCTAAGAAAAGTGGTTTTTTCCCCATATAAAATGCATGAAAAACTTTGAGCGCTTTGAGCGATCTCTAAATATTTTTTGATTTCAAATTAAAATTCCGACATTACTTATTTTGGACCACCCTAATGTACATACATATATAGGTAATAGAGCACCCCTAGCGAACTTTGTGTGTTGCTGTACAAAAGTGAAAAGTCTATAAAAATTCTACGCGATATTAGTTAAAAAAAAAAGAAATTGTGAAACTCTAGGAATTTTTTTTAATGGTGGTTGCCAGCTTTTTTTTTTTAAAGAAAATGTTATTAAATAAGTCCGTTAAGTGAATTATTACAATATGGGTTCCAAACGAAAATTTAAAAAACGCCTTATTCTAGAAGTAATTTCAAAGAGATAGTTGCACCTATCTAAAAATTATAAATTATTTTAGAATGTAAAAAGTAAAGAAATTTTATCTTCCAATCCATTTTTGTCCAATGCGGGTACAGTAATAGCTTATTGTGGAAGCATTTCATGATTCTGTTCTGCACCCAGAGTTATAAGAAAACCCGTGGCCCTGAAAAGATTAAAAGTTATGCTGCTGTAATAAAAGTAATAAGCGCGTCAAATGAAGAAAGTTTGCTGAAATTTTGTGATCAAATTAAATTTCATCATTACCCATTTAAAAAACTAAAATTAATTACATAAAAAATTTTGGTTATTACAATATAGACAAATTTTTAAAAACGCCTTAATATGAAAGGCATTTTAAAAATAAAGTTGCCACCTAACTGAAATTTCCTAATTAAAGGGCTGTTTGCAGCTCTCAAGAAAAATCAGAAGTTCATATAAAATGACGCATAAGAAATAGAAAAGTAATTTTCTTCTATCAAAATTTCTTAAATGAGTTTGCAGCTCTCAAGAAAAAAAAGCAAAGTACTTTTTCAATCTAGAGAAATAATGAAAAATATTTCTTGTGATTTTTCTTGAGAGCTGCAAACAGCCCTTAAAAAATGGTGAGATAAAATATTAAAATTGTGCTAACAAACGCAGAGTTGAGCAGTAAATGTTAAGTCACAATTTTGATGCAGATAATGTTATTAAAATAATTAATTAAATAAAAGTAATTAATTAAATGTGGCAACGAACATCTGTACACTTACATATAAATAAGTATTGGATATCCTCATGCGGGCTACCAATGAATTTTTTACGTCGTCCGCTAGTGGTTGCTTTTCGACATTTTACGTACGAAAATTTATTGTTTTACATAACTAACCGGTTTAGTGTGAGTGGCTAACACTGAATCGTTGAAATTTGCATATTTTCCAACGCTTTTGCTTAAAAAAAAAAACTACTTCAAAAGGGTTTAGTTTTCATGAGTCATATACTGTTTCCTGCCCTACAGCTTAACGTAGCTATCAACCAGAAATTTTTGGGCGCCCTTAAATCGTAGTGATAGGCAAAAAAAAGAGAAAAAAAATTATACAAAATTATTGTCACAAGCCCCGTACGTATGTGCATCTGTATGTAGTGGTGCAAGGAAAAGCGGAAGTCGTCATTTGTTATCACAAGCCCAGAAAATTGTACAGATTTGTATTCATACAAGTTGTTAACTTACTCATAGTTTATTTGCTCATAAATGATAAATTGCTAGGGTGATCCAACCAAGCAGATAACAGGCAAAAAAGGTACAACAAAAAAAAAAAAACGACAAATACAATTAGGGTTAGTCAGTTGGACTGCTTTTCCAGCTTTGTGCTGCCGGTTGCTGACCTTTTCCTTCTCATATGCCACTCAAAATAGGCAGCCTAATCCGCTTCACTTGATTTGAATAAAAAACTTGAGTTATTTTTTATTNATGATAAACATAAAAATAAAAACAAAGATAAATATAAAGAAAAAGATGCGGATGAGGATACCGATAAAAGTATAGATGAAGATAGAGGAAGAAAGATTAAAATAAAGGTAGTTGTAGAGAAAAGGATATAGATAAAGGCACAGAGACTCAATCTCGGAACTATTTCGGGATTTTAGGGATTCTCGGGACTTATCGATATAATCGATATTTTGTTGGTTTTTCTTAGTGTGTGATTTCGTTTTTGACTTGGATATGCTCTTAACCATACCACGTATTCTACGTTTAAATATAGCGGCTGTATCTCCGATACAGCCTGCAGACCAAGACGAAGGCGCTGGACTGTTCCTTTTTCTGTTTGCCTTTTCTCTCCCCTTTTTTGTCAACAGCCAGCCCGTGTCATAACACAAATACTCCTCAGCATGCTGTCACTGCTATTGTTGGCTCGGCTGCTGGTTGGTAGCCGAACGCAATCATATTTTTATGAAAATGCAAATCCGCCAAAGTTTTGCCATCAACCTCGCCCCCAATTGAAGGACAGCTAGACAGTCAGCCAAAGGCAACCAGCAACCAGCAACCAGCAAGCCAACAAACAGTCCGACCAGCCAGCCAGCCAGCTAGTTCAATGTTTACCTCGACGTGATGGCAGCTGCGTACGGAGGAAAAATCTGTGAATGCGTTGATGGGGGCGCAAATGCTAGCTTACACACACTAGCGACCGTGTACAGTTACTGGCAGATGGATAATCCACGCTTACCACAGCTCGGTGTCCCCCATCAAGCGGCATAACTAGAGCAGCTAAATACTAGTCAACTCGATGCTTCGCAGAAACAGCAGCAGTCCTACCAGCAGTCTCTACTACATATCTGAATGTGGAGAGAGTGGCTCTTTGCGTGTGTGGGCGTTGTGGCCTTTACTAAGCTGGTGCGGTGTGGTGCGCGGGCGACCGACAACTGTGTGGCAAAGGATTATCGCATAAATTTTTTTTCGATCTACGCCTGCGTTTCAATAAAATGATTTGCAAACAAATTGGTTAAGGAAATTCGATTGAGCTGTGGGATTTCATTTGTTAACAGTGGTGGGAAAAATGTAGCAGCAGAGAAAGGTACTTGGAGTGGCATATGGCAATGGTGATGAAAAAAAACATGAAAAATAATTTTAAAAAAAGTTAAACAACAAAAGTGATGATGGCAACAAGCAGCTGACAAGTGCAAAAATATCGACAAAAAAACCTCACCATCCACATCACCAACAATAGCAACAACCATTACTTTATGTTATGACAATGGGTAACGGCTGGGGTTGGCAAACTTGCTCAATTTTTAATGGCCACACTTTTGCACAGCAGCAGCAACAATGTCGTTACCAGCTACACAACAACAATAACATCAACGCGCATAACAAGCACTACAACAGCAATAACAACATTATTGAGAACTACATAACTACGAATCTGTGGGTGCTTTTGCAGTTAACTTAACTCAACCTGAAAAGCAGTCCGTTGAACAAGCGTGTAAGTGAGCATAATTTCTGCTTATTTTATCCTTTTTTATTTAGTATTTTATTTATGTATTTTGTATTGAGTTTTATATTATTTTTGCTTTGTGCGCTCATAACTTTTTGTCCCTCCTTTCTTGCAAAATTGTCTTTTTTTCGCAAACATAATTCGAAATGCGCAGCGCCACTTTACTTAGGGGCATAGGTTTGTGTGTTTCAAGTTTATTTGTGTTTTGTGTTTTTATTCAAAATTATTCGACCTGTTGCCTTGTTGACACTTTAATTAGTTTGGAGGTGTACTAAATTGAGCTTAACAAGGCAATTCTGGAAGTAGAATTTCAACTCACCACAGCCTTTCAATTCTGGCAAATATCTTGAAAGCTCTTTTCTGTATGCCGGAAGAATATTTGAGAGATCTGCTGAAGAAGAATTAAATTAAATTTAAGAAAATATACTTTTTCTTATGAAAGAATAAAATCTAACAATTAAAAAAAAAAATTAAATTGAGAAAACAATACAAATTGAAAAAAACTAAAAGAAATAAAATTTTCTATGTTAAATAAAATAAAAAACCATTAAGAAAAAGTTAAATAAAAAAATCCGGTTTAAAAAAAATAAATAAATTTCTAAAACTTAAATTAAATTAAATTGAAAAATTTATTTTCTTCTTTTTGAAACAAAAAAATCTAACAATTAAAAAAATAATTAAAAAAAGGAGAAAACCAGTTAAGAAAAATTAAATGAATTAAAAAAAATCTTTTTTAAATTAAATCCAAGCACTAAATTAAAATTGATTAAAAATAACAATGCGAATAAAAAAGCATTATAAAACAGCATAAATTTGAAAAAATTATATGAAATTTAAAAACTATTCTTGTTTAAAATACAATTAAATCTAAACAATAAAAGAAAATTAAATTTAATTAGAAAAAAAGGCAGCTCAAGAAAAAGACATAAAAGAAATTTCTAAAAATTAAATTGAATTAAAATATTTACATTTTTCTATCCAAAACAATAAATCCTAAAATTTAAAATGGAGTCAAATTGAAAAAAGGAAAAAACTCAATAAGTTTCGAAAAATTAAAAGAAATAAAAAAATACTTTTCTTTTTATAACAATTAAATCTAAACATTAAAAGAAAATTTAGTTAAAGAAGTAAAAAATGCAATAAAAAAGGAATATAAAACACCACAAATTTCTAATAATCCAATTAAAAAAATTATGTTTTCCTCTTTGAAACAATAAAATCTAAAAATTAAAGTTAAAGAAGTAAAAAATGCAATAAAAAAGGAATATAAAACAACACAAATTTCTAATAATCCAATTAAAAAAATTATGTTTTCCTCTTTGAAACAATAAAATCTAAAAATTAAAATAAAATCAAATTGAAAAGAGAAAAAAATATATAAAATTAGTTTCTAAAATTAAATTAAATTAAAAACATATTTTTCTTGAAAAATAATTAACATTATAATAAAGTTAAACTAAAAAAAAACTATAAAATTTAATTAGAAAAAATAAGAAAAAAACATATGGCTTCCCTAAAATAAAAAAAAGTTATCTTTTTCTTTTTAAAACGATAAAATATAAAAACCAAAAGAAAATTTAACTAAGAAAAAGAAGCAAAATAAATAAAAAAAAAATCCACCCTCGAAAAAATCGAACCTCGGATCTCCCGAACGGCATGCAAGTACTTTGCTCATTCGGCCATTGGACTGTTGGAGAGGCGGGGGGAGTAAAATGATATACATACATATATACATACATACGTCTCACTTTAAAAAATGCTCAAGTGCTTTCGGTCTAAAGAGTTTTGCACCATGAAAGTTAGCAAGTGATCTTTTTTGTAAGACTTTTGTGCCAGAATAAACACTATCTTACCTGCTGTCTTTCCATGGTCTTAAAAAGCAATTGCCACTATACTAGCCACAATTGCTTTGTGAAATAATGAAAGTTTCGATAATTTTATCGCAAAGTGCTTCCCTAATCGAGAGTAAGCGCTTACCTTTTCGCGAAAATTGTGTTGAGGCGACTTGTATTGCGTTACCCCATTGATACAAAAATAAGTGCTTCCCCAAAAAATGAAAACTTTTTGCTGGGACCTTTACTCAACAACAGCAACATGCTGCAGACACATTCAATATGTTGCCGAGCAAAGGCACATTTTCTTTTATTATCCGAGTTTTTATATAAAGTTTATTGACTAACCTGTCACGTGTGTCTGCCATTCCTAATTAATTAACTTGTAATTGCCAATTACTGTCGTTTGATGAAGGACGGATATTTAGGCAAAAATATATTTCTAAATATTGATCTGAGTGACCAAAGAAGATTACATGCATGTGTTTTGATTGCGGTATGCTCCGACATTTTTGATTATTTTTTGCTTTAACTTGGTTAATGTGAAGTTTCGGGTTAGTAAAAAGTAGTAAAACTAAGAAACCGAAAAAAAATCACAAAAACCTTTAAGGCTCGTTCATCCGTAGTACATATTTAGACTAACACTTTTTGAAGTGAAACTTCTTTAGCGGCGGTTGGTTGGTTGGGAGTAAATTGGCAAATTCAGCGGAAATTGCACACGGATCTGGTTGGGACGGAAATGATGCAACGGAAGTGATGCAACGGAAATGGTGCAAGGGAAATGATTGGGGCTGAAACAAGTACTTATTGTGTATATGCAACGGAAATGATGCAACAAAAATGATGCAACGGAAATGGTTGGGGCTGAAACAAGTGCTTCTTATGTGTATGCATATGGTATCTATAAATTTAACAAAAATTTGCTAACAAAAAGGTTAAAGAATAACACTTGGAAAAAGACCAATACAAGAATGAAAGTAAAGGTGACTACGTACATAAATGAAGAAAAGGATAAAGGCAAAGCTAAAAATAACAACAAAAACAAAGATGCGTAAAGATAAAGGCAAAAATGAAGGCCAAGGTAAATCTAAACACTTTACTTATATATATAAGAACAAATGTGAAGGGGAATATGTAGCTGAAAAAAATGATGAACATAAAAGTAAAGACAAAGAGGAGGATGATGATACCGATAAAAGCAAAGATGAAGATAGGGGAAGAAAGATTAAAATAGAGGTAATTAAAGAGGAAAGGATATAGAGAGAGACACAGAGACTCAATCTGGGAGCTATTTTTGGAGTTTAGAGATTTTCGGGATTCTCGAGACCGACCGATAAAATAATCGATATTTTTATCGGTTTTGTTATCGATTTTGTTATCGATATTTATCGATTTGTTATCGATATTTACCGATTTTGTTATCGATATTCATCGATTTTGTTATCGATAATTAGCGATATTTATCAATTTTGTTATCGATATTTATCGATTTTGTTATCGATATAAATCGATTTTGTTATCGATAATTATCGATTTTGTTATCAATATTTCTATCGATTTTCTAATCGATTTAGCTACCAATGGTATTATCGATGTTGCTATTGAAATTTATATAGAATTTGTCATCGATTTTGGTATCGGTATTTTGATGGACGTTATAATCGATTTTGTTATCGATAGAGTATAATGATAAAAATGAAGATAATGGAAAAACAGAATAACATGAATGTTATTAAAACGAACAGTGGTAGAGGTTAGGAATGTACATTGATATAAAATAAGCGAAAAAATATAACCTTAAGCAAAAGCAGATGTGTGTATGTATAGATAGATAAGTAACGTAAGTTTCACTTCTACAGTGTGGACCCAGGCGCACTTACTTTTTTATACCCGAGCGCACTTGTGCACAAGGGTATTATAACTT
>NW_016158022.1:118314-171791 GCF_001687245.7 Rhagoletis zephyria
ACGGTAATTTTCAGAAATACGAAAACTGCGATATTTTAGTAACTACTGAAGATAATTCACTCAAAATTGACATTTAGAATAACTTTTAGACGAGAAATAAGAATATTAAAAATTTTTGAAAAATGGGCGTAGCCACGCCCGCTTATAGTTACATGTGTATATTTTGGAAACCCCTGCACCAATTTCTTCCAAACTTGGCACAGTTGTTTACCCTGGTACAGCATACCAAATGGCCGAAAATTTTTAAAATCGGACAATAACCACGCCCACATCCCATATAACGGTAATTTCGAGAAATACGATATCCTCGATAAATCAGTAAATATTAAAGCTAATTTATTCAAAATTGACGGTTGCAACAATTCTTTATCAGGAAATACGCTTATGATAAAATTTTCGAAAATGGGCGGGGCACCGCCCACTTATGATCACATATATGTATATCGGTAACAGTTCTAGCAATTTGTACCAAACTCGTTGTGATTATTGTGCTTGCAACATAAAAGCAAAACGTTCAAAATTATTGAAATCGGACTAAAATTACACCGCTTTTCATATAACGGTAAATTTCTAGAAATGCTTGAAATCTTCAATATTTCGAAATTTAAGGAGCTAGATTTACTCAAATATTATACACCCACCCCGGCTTATCATGTAGCGGTAGCTTTCGGAAAGGTGGAAAACATATATTTAATACTTGCGCCGGGTATTTAATGTTCGGCTCCGCCCGAACTTAGACTTTCTTACTTGTTTTTTATTATTTTACACTATATTTATATTTTACTTACTAATAATTCAACATGGAAGCTTTAATAAAAAGTGAGAAACGGAAGAAATCCGTTTTTCTTCGCTGCTTATTAAAGTCTCTGACTAAAAAAAAAAATACGTAAAATTCAAGCCCTACCCTTCCTATCCTCAAAGTCCCCAGATTTTCCCACCAATGATATTTTTAAACCACTCTTGAAAAGCAGAAAAGTAAAGTAAAAGGTATGCACGTCTATTTCAATGCATCGTAGCTATAAAAAAAAACTACAGTAATCAATACCACTTAAGGATGTAGTAAATAATTGTGATAGTATGCGTATGTATACCATTTGGGTGGATAAAATGGTATTCTTAGTTGGACGTAGTAACGCTCGTAAATACCAACAATACATGTTGTATATACCTACGCACCTATTTATGTATGTATGTATGTATGCGCTGATTTTTCTTTTCATTGCAACCTGAATAATGCTTGTGAGAAGATCGTAAAATAGTAGTTTACTATTTGCGTACCTAGTTGATTATTTGAAAACACGAAGAAAAAACAAATAAGAAAGTCTAATTTCGGGCGGAGCCGAACATTAAATACCCGGCGCAAGTATTAAATATATGTTTTTCACCTTCCCGCAAGCTAGCGCTACATGGTAAGCCGGGGTATATCAATTTTGAGTAAGTTAGCGTCCTTAAATTTCGAAATATTGAAATTTCAAGCATTTCTGAAATTTATTGTTATATGAAAAGCGGCCGTAATTTTAGGCCGATTTCAACAATTTTCAACGCTTTGCTTTTATGTGGCAAGCACAATAACCATACCGAGTTTGGTACAAATTGGTTGAACGGTTACCGAGATACATATATGTGATCATAAGTGGAGGTGCCACGCCCATTTTCCAAAATTTTACCATAAACGCATTTCTTGGTAAAGAATTGTTGCAATCATCAATTTTGAATAAATTAGCTTCAATATTTACTGCTTTATCGAAGATTTCGTATTTCTCTAAATTACCCTTACATGGAATGTGGGCGTGGTTATTGTCTGATTTTTAAAATTTTCGGCCTTTTGGTATGCTGTACCAAAGCCAACAATTGTGCCAAGTTTGGAAGATATCGGTGCAGCGGTTGCCAAGATATATACATATAACCATAAGTGGGCGTGGCTATGCCCATTTTGCAAAAATTTATAATATTCTTATTTTTCGTCAGAAAATTATTGTAAGTATCAATTTTGAGTGAATAATCTTCAGTAGTTACTAAAATATCGCAGTTTTCGTATTTCTGAAAATTACCGTTATATGGAAGGTAGGCGTGGTTATTGTCCGATTTTGCCCATTTTCAATACCATCCGTCCTACGCCCGAAAGAAGTACACGTACCAAGTTTTGTTAAGATATCTTAGTTTTTACTCGAGTTATCGTGTGCACAGACGGACGGACAGACGGACGGACGGACGGACAGACAGTCACCGCTTAATCGATTTCTCTTTTCATTCTGATCATTTATGTATACATTTGTCTATATCTATCTCGATTCGTTTTGCCTGTTACAAACAACCGTTATGTGAACAAAGTTATAATACCCTTGTGCACAAGTGCGCTCGGGTATAAAAAATGGTTGTAAGCACTCGTCAAATGAAGTCAAAGCGGTCGTAGTAGCCATAAATAGTACTCGCACTACTACTCGTAGTAGTTGGCACAGGATTAGCGTAGCAGGAGCAGAAGTAGCTGTAAAGAAGAACTCTTTTCTATGAGCAATCTTCTTTCGTAAGTGGTTGTAAGTGGACTCGTTTCAATAGAAAAAAATCCACTGAATGTAGTAAATAAATGAAAACAAATCATGCTACAATGTGCTGCCTTCCCCAAGGAACGCTGAAGATAAAGATAAGAACAGATTTGTGTGAATATGTACTTACCCTGCAAAAAATTGTGCGACTAATCTCTAAAGAGAGTATTCCGAGATTACTCTCAATCGGGTACAATTGGGCATTAATTAGTCGCAACTAGTCTCATACGGGTGCTAATGGAGGTCAATTAGTCTCGACTCATCCCTTATGGGTATAATTGGAGATCAATTAGCCCCAACTCATCTTTAACGGGTACTATTAACGATTTAATGATATGTACGCACTTAGTCAATGAAATTCCATGTGCGGCGTTGGCACACAGAGATAGTATTCGCCTAACAAAACTGAGCACCCCGGTTCGAATCTCAGCTGGCGCAAATTTTTATTTTTATTTTTTAAAAGTGACTAGTCGCTTTTTATGCCCGTTCGGATATAAAGGTGAACAATTAGTCTCTTCATAGGACATGCTCGAACAAAAGGGAACAGTTCATTCCATATAAAGAGATCAAAAGTGGTATTAACCGCATGGTCCTTTGCGATTGTTCCCGGAGTCATTCCGGATTAGTTCCATTTTTTGCAGGGTACATACACATATATGTATGTATGAGAAATCTTGATTGGGGGGCGTATGACGGTATGCTCATGAATTTACCTGCGCACTGAAAGCGATGCTGCTTAGCTTGTTTTGACTAGTAATGAATATCGGCATACGAAATAGGAATAGGAAATCCCCGTAGATATATGTAGCTTTAATAGTCTTACATTTCGAACTAGTTTTATGCTAGTCCCATCTAAGTTCGTGATTAACTAAAAGCAAATAAACGAAATAAATAAGAGTGTTTTGAATTTGAGTTGAAGTTTTCTACCAGACTCAAGGTTATTACTGAAACGTGTAATCTGCGAGAATGCGATCACTTATGTAGTGATAGAAGTTTCGTCATTTCACGAGATATCGGACTACGATTGATTCAGTGATAGCCATGCTTATGTAAGCCTTCTGGTTGTAAATCCTATTCACTGAGCTGCCTAATTTATTAATTTCACATGGAGCTTTCGATACCACTTATTTTCATACCATAATTCACTCCAGTGTTTCCGATATTTACAAAAGTTTTCGAGGCCTATTTCTTAATCGTATCCGATAAACTCGCCCAGCTATAACATTTATATGAGAAAGACTTTTATATTTTGGTACTTGCATACAAACTGGCCTTCCCTCTCACTGAATTATTTATGGTCTTGAATTTTTGTAGTTGACTAATTTTAATGTTTCGGTTTTCTTCAACTTGTTTCGTTTAACGATTGGAATAATCATTCGGTTTCTTCGGTGAGGATTAAACCAGCTTCTCAGTAACAGCCTTTCGCTCATGAAGGTCAGAGACCTGTTAAGGGCGATGTGCGGGCTTATTGTTAGCTTATAAATCCAACCAACATCAACATGACATTTTTGACTATATGTATACTTTGTTGCTACTTTTTGATCATGCCAATGCATGGGTTTTCTAGCACACTTTGTGTCTTCTTTCGAAAATATTTCTCTTTTAAAGAGAAAAGTCAAGCTGCTAATCTGATCATAATGGTTTTTATTTTGAAAATATATTATTCGAGTTGTAAAATGATATAGGAGATTTTTTCCAGAAAATTTCTAAAACGATAGTCTTATCACAAATATCTTTTGAAGACTTTCGTCAGTGAAAATTGAAATGATAATAATTGGTGTGAGTTATTCTCCTACCCACAAAGGCCTGATTTTAATGCTTTGCATTTCAAAATATCATATTTGAGGTACAGAAAAATTTAAACGCAAAGGGGATTCTTTTTTTAATTTTTATTTTATTTCTTGTTTGAATTTTAATACGTTTTTTTTTTAATTTTTTAATTTTTCTTTTTTGATTTTTTTTCCTTATTTTAATTTTTAAATTCAATAAGTTTTTTTAACTGTTTCACCAATCAATTTGAATACTAAAAAATTTTAAATCATACATTTGCCGAACAAAATTTTGTCATTTTAAATTTTGACAAGCTGATACATTTAAAATTGGTTGGTGCAACCGAGCATACATTTTTTTTTTTAATTTTTGTGCACCTAGCTGTGCCCTAGATATTTGCATTTCATTTACGGGAGTACAAGTATACGTTATATATAAAAGGATACGGGTATACAAAGCTTAAGTTTCACTCTTTATGCGTTTGTGTGAGTTGTACTCCCAAATTATTGAGGTAAAGCAGAATAGATACACATAAGTGATTTTTTAATTTTTATTTCATTTCTTTCTTAATTTTCAAATTTTTAAAGCTTTAAATTTAAAAAAGAAATAAGTCTTTGTTTTTTAACTTTTGAAAGCTTTTTAATCTTTTATTTATATAATTTTTTTATTTATTTTAAATTTTTTTAAAAATATTCATTTATTTTTATGTTTTTTTTTAATTTTGTTATTTATTTTTAATTAATTTTACTACTTTGCATAGCGAAATGTCATATTTGATAAACAGAAGAACATAGTCAATTGTTTGCAATTTTCATTTTATTTATTTGTAATTTTATTTAGTATTTTTTATTTTTTGTTTGAGTTGTACTCCTAAATTATTGCGATACAGCAAAATTGAAATATATAAGTCATTTTTTAATTTTTATTTCATTTCTTTCTTAATTTTTTAATGCTTTAAATTTAAAAAAGAAATAAGTCTTTGTTTTTTTTAACTTTTGAAAGCTTTTTAATCTTTTACTTATATATTTATTTTAAATTATTTAAATATATTTATATATTTATATATATTTTTTTTTTTTTTTAATTTTGTTATATATTTTTTTATTTTATTTTCAATTTTTATTTTTATTTTTTATTTAATTCAATTTAATTTTATTTAATTTTTTTAATTTTTTTTTTATTTATATGGCTAATGTTATCACTGTTAGGTCTTAGATAGTTACATTTCATTTACATAAGTATAAGTACAAAGCGTTAGCTACACAGTTTACTATAAAAATTTAGTTTGAAATTAAGCTCACTTTTTACTCACGAGGCCCACTATGTTTGAAATGCACTCTCGCAATGTCGGAAACATGTTTATTATTTAAGTTTTCCAGTGACGTCTTCGAGCCAAGAACGGTCATAAGGATACTGTGTTCGTAAAATTTAAATAATTTATTTTTTTCGTGGAACTGTCTGAATTTAACGATAATGCTCTGGTTTCCTGCACCGTTTGGTTCTCAAAATCTTAATTCTTAAAAAATACAATTTCTCTCAGAAGAATTCCAAAATATACTTGTTTAGCCTTATACTGAAAGCGGCAATATTAACTACTGGGTCATGGAACTAATTTTAAAGCATTTTTAATAAGTGTCTGGGTATTTCTTTGTTGCTTCTCTCGTTTCGTCATCATTATCTCTGATTTACGATATGATTTTCAGTTACGTAAACATACATACAAACATAAATGGAACATAAGAACCGATGGCTTGAGCAGCAGACAGCGACTAAGTTTTTGTTCTCTCGATAAAAAAGTATGTCACTTAATCATTGAAGGTTTGGCGTCATAAACAGCGTTGCCGCTTTGGTAATTTTTAACCAAAAATGGTATTTTTTTCTTTATTTATCAAATTTGGTAATTTGGTAATTTATTTTTCAATTTGGTAACTTTTTCGATTCGGTCCTACATGTCACATAGGTCAATACAGGAACTGATTCCACATTAGGATTTGTCCCGTAGGCGTTTCTTTTTATACAAATAACGAGTAATCCTGAAAGTTTCGCAAGGCGAATAGTTGGTCCAGCGTTCCTTGGTTCTTGAATGGTGTGATCTCTAACAAACTACTTGAAAGTTGCTATTGCTATATCTACTTAGTCCTATCCTGGAAGGTTGTGGGTGGTCCTACCTAGATATAAGCATACAAATTTATAAATCGTTATTAAAAAAAAACAGATTTGTAAAATAATAGCTAGAGAAAATATCGTNTGGTGTGATCTCTAACAAACTACTTGAAAGTTGCTATTGCTATATCTACTTAGTCCTATCCTGGAAGGTTGTGGGTGGTCCTACCTAGATATAAGCATACAAATTTATAAATCGTTATTAAAAAAAAACAGATTTGTAAAATAATAGCTAGAGAAAATATCGTCTATCAAGGCAATGCCTTCAAAGAAAAACCGCTTTTTCGCTCTCCTGCAAAATTTGAGTGCCATAAGATAGGCGGTTTCGCAATTGGTCGATTGGCGGTTATGTAAAAATATCGGCGATATGTTCTCGCTCAAGAAGCTACGGTGATCAGTAGGGCACTTCACGTGAGTCGAAATCTTTCAGGACTGCCTTGAACCATTGAATTTTTAAGATATTTTCCGTCATTTGTTGACATATGTACAGGTATGTTGGCCATAACTGGACAAACGTTGATTTTAAAGTGCTTCAAATTTTAAGGTTTAAGTATTCGCATAAATACGGCCATCCGAGTAGCCTCATAAAAAAGTCGCCTCTACGGGAAATTATATGTCTGATAATCCTCTGTTGCAATGAACGGTATCCATGACACTGCGAATGATCATATGCCTTCAGTTGTTTTGTGACCTGAGCTTTGTATGAATGGAGGTGTATATTCAAATGCAAAACATACTAAATATTCTGAGCCATAAGACAGTACCACGCTCATAAAAAACGACACGCAATCGACAAATTGACAATTTGAAATCCTAACCATGCATTTCTAGTGTTGTAGAGCTTTCAGCGCCCACGCAGATATAAAAAGTATAGCTTAATGGAGCGCTGATTGCCTGGAAAGCTTCTTATCTTCAGATTTATGTACAAACATATTCATGTATACTTCAGCACATAAAATAAGTTTGGTAATTTTTTGTTGAATTTTGATACTTTTTCTGGTGATTTTGGTAAAAAATAAAAAAATCTTGTGGCATCTCGTTATTTCTTTTTTGTTATTAAATCGTTATGCATTTTTTTTATAGATTTCTACCGCTCCTACTGTTCCTCAAGTAGTCAAGTGTGCTATGGAATTTCAGGAGTGCTGCAATCAAACAAAATATATATTTTTTTTTTGCTGCAGCTGGAGCTAGTTGCTAGTGGTGGACATACAAATTCTTCTCAAATAATAGTGGTTGAAATATGAGGCTGCATTGCAAAAAAAAGAAATATAACAAATATTTAAGTATTTTTAATATAGCCATTTAATGTTCGCGCAAAAATTCCTCAACTTAAATTATACTATACATTATACTCCTCCCCACCATTAGCACTTTTCCACTTTTTAATTTCGTTAACGAAAGTTGGCCAGACGCGTCGCCAGAAATTAAAAATCACAAAAAAAAATGCGGCCAAACCTGAAGGGCCATTCAATTTAGTGAAATTTCACATAAATTTGATTAAAATGTGTCAGCGCTAACCAAATATGGTAGGCGAAAAAAAAAAACAGAAAAACAAAAAGCACGTCATCACCACGCCCTTCTCTCTCGCATGTTTTTTTCCTCACCTGTTTGCCGGGTTTCGATAGCTTTCCCTCTGTTTTTTTTTTGCATCTCTCACCTTTGTGTTTTTGTTTGCTTGTGTGTGTTCATCTGCGCCTGATTGTTGACTGCGGACTGCCTTTCTGTGGGATATTTGT
Organism: Rhagoletis zephyria; assembly: GCF_001687245.7. Classification (NCBI taxonomy): domain Eukaryota; kingdom Metazoa; phylum Arthropoda; class Insecta; order Diptera; family Tephritidae; genus Rhagoletis; species Rhagoletis zephyria. Next base: position 126,527 of record NW_016158022.1, read on the forward strand.
GTGTACCACTTCAGGTTTTTTAGAAATAGTGGTCCGTTTACAGAGTTTGTGTGGCACGCGGTTGAAAAGTGTCACCCCCCGAAAGTCAAGTCACTTCAGTTCAGTCAGTCGGCCATTCATTCAGTGCCAATGGCATGGCTACGAAGAGGCGCCGTAACGCTCCGTTGCACTCCTATACTATTGGCGCTTTCGTCCCTAAAATAATATAGATAGTGCGGTGCATATGTGTGTGCATATGTAGTGCCTAAAAAGTTCTCTGCGCGTCCACTCAGTTGTGTAGTGTAAGCATATGTTATGGCGGGTGGAAGTTGGTCCTAGTGCTTGCGTTATCTCCACACATACAAAGGAGTTTGCAACAATGCGGAAACACACACACCGTGTGCATAGTGAAATTAATTACACTAATTGACGAGCCTCACATTGAATGTGTTTTTGGCTACTATGGGACGGGCGGGCGGGCGCCTGGCTGGGTTTACCGCGCTGCAGCCGAAGTCCCATATTAACCCATTCCTATTTGTGGGCTACCAAAAATGCACGCGCTCTCAGTGAACAATATGTATGTAAAATATGGGTACACACATATGTACGCACGCGGAGGTTTTGCAATATGGTGGTCCTTAAATTTGCGAGCATCCATACTTCATGAGTTAAGAGCCTTGAACCGCCACTGTGTTTGCCCTTTAAATGTGACGGAGTGTTGAAGAGACTTTAGGAAAATGTGAGTTTAATACAGCTCTCGGGGGTTTCTGAAATTCTATAGGAATTTAGTCTGAAAAGAGCGGTTATGAACCATTGCAGTGGGACTAAAAAATATCTTCACCATACCAATGTAAATTTTTGAAATAAAAAAGATTGGGCTAATGCGAAGAAATTTAAATGCAAATCTTCTCTGAAAAATATGGTTCGAACAGCACCTAACTTTCAAAGTATTGATATCCTAAAATGGATGAGAATGCATTTAGAAGAAAATAAAAATAATTGTACAGCCGCAACTTCTAATAAAGTGTCTTTTTGTAGTAAGAATCGAGCGCGAATTTCCACCCAGTGAACTCTCAGTTGAGTAGTCCACTTGCAAAGTGCGCTATGTAATATTTTTACGATTTTTAGTTTTGGGTGGATTACGTACCCGTATTTAAAATAGTTTCATGTCCACTAACAACACAGTGCAAAATCTTTTTATATTCTAAAAAAAGTTGCATAAAATGTTAACTCTTCTTCCAAAAGTCGCTATCATACTTATTTATAAACTTTCAAAAGTATCCATCTTCTGATGAACCTAGAAAACTGCTTTAGATCGTGTAGACTGTTAATGTTATCTTATGACATGTTATGTTATGTTGCAATTTTACAAGGCTCTTATTTAGCCAAATTTTCAGGTAATAATAAAAAAGATTCAATTTAAATGTCACTTGTTGTCGTAGTCGTTTTTTTTTTTCAAATTTATGGCTTTCTATTATAAAATCACATAACGCTGTTTGCAAGTGGACTACTCAGTTCTGGTGGGTACTTAGATTTGGAAGCGTAAAATTGTGTGTACCTTCTAAGGAAATACTTCTCCACCCATATTACTACTTTCATAATTCCCAGAAGAACTCCAGAATGGATCTTATAGGAGTACGCCGGGGAATAAATTTTAAAGAACATTGCCATTTTTATGAATGTGGTAAGATTAAAGTATTTGAAGATACCATCCTTCAGGATGTAATTAATAATGATAATACTACGAGAGACTTTAATTTTTGATACTCCAAAATTATGAACAACACAAGTGTAACCTGTCAAGGAACCTCTCTACCAAAATCCTCCGAGAGAAGTTAATCAGAACTCTAAATTTTTCTGTCATCTTTACCAATCGCTCAATGCTAAATTTAAACGATGGGCGGGAGATTTGCTAGGAACCTCGATCGTTGTAATAAAATGACCCTGTCTGCTGTCTCTCAGTCTCCTGTTGATTAAGGGGGGTTGGTGTCGTTGGGGAGACCTTCACAGGCAGGGCCTATGTACGTTGGATATGTCGGGGACACGTTTAGATAAGTGGCAGTTCAAGCTGCTACTACAGGTTCAAGACCATAATTGTGCCAGAGTAATGTGGGTCTCTCTTTCACTCGGCCACAATTTCTTATGAGGTTACACCGTCAATTAAGAAGAAGAACGTGGATCGCCCTAGGCAGCTGAAACTCTTTATCTACAATGGTTTGTGATTGAAATCCTATGATGACATTCACAGGGCGAGTTTAAGGACTTAAAAATGCAATGCGATTAGTGCGGATTGAAAAGAGAACTTTGGTTGATAAAGCTCTTTTCTCAGATGCGGTCGCACATGGGCCACTTGTCCTGATTCCGTTTCATCCCATCGAGCATAGTTAAAATGCGTCCGAAGCGTTTTGGACATTAAATATTGGGTGCCGCTGACGGGAGCGTAAATATATAAGCTTGTCTTGTCAGGCGCAGATATTTTTTATTATCAGATTATGGAATATTATAGGCTAAAATACCGGCTCCGTTGCCACATGTAACTTTTTCTAGACTGTATCGAATGCGTTTTTTCTCTATGAAGGTCGTTTTCCAAATATAACTCTCTACTTAGAGGTATATTCTGCGCTAGTAACATAAATTTTGTAATCGGCAAATAAAGTTTCTTTAAATTGTTTAAGCCTTTTCGCATTCTGTGCACTCTTGTAACCGGTAAATTTTGTACGCCCTATTCAAAAAACTTTTTAAGAACGCTCTGCTTCAGACTTTGATTGAAGAACGCCTTATGTCAGAATGATCTAGAAAAACGTCATATCTCAGAATTTTGTTGAAGAACGCCTTATCTCAGAGTTCGGCTCAAAAGCGCCCCATCTCAGCTGCCGATTCAAAATACGCCCTATCTTGGCACATTTTCTATGTATTTTCAGCTGAAATAGGGCGCTTTTTAACCGAATACTGACATAGGGCATTCTTTAACCAAATTCTGAGATAGGGTGTTTTCAAAAATTTTTGATATAGGGTGTTTTTCAATAAAATTCTGAAGTAGGGCGTTCTTCAAGAGTTTTCTGAGAACGGGCGTTTTCGGACTGGCTGCCGAGATAGCTCGATCTCTCACTCAGGTGACGATATGTACATGAGATTGCGTCACTCTCCGTCCAAAAAATCGGTATTGTTTTTCCATCGGTAATATAAGATTTCCTATGCTTTCAAACGTCCGCCAAAATATTTCGAAAAAATATTAAGATTTACGTGAGCTTAACCTATTTGAAAATAAAGTTAGTCTTTAAAAATCTTTTTCCTATAAAACTCACCTAAGATCATAGAAGAGGTTAAGCTTAAAAGGTCTGCATACAAATGCTTACAAATTTTGCCAACTTAATCAAAATGAAATTTTTAGAGGTACATATTTTCGAATTGGTTTTTATAAAATAATTCTTAATAAATAGTTTTTCCGAAATATTTTACGGAATTCTTAAAATGTAATACAATTTATAATTCCGGTGGAAACACCGCAAATTTTTTTTGTGATACACCCTAATGCATGGATTTATGTCACATGCGAGTTCTGTTACTGTATTGAAAAATGCTAATGGCTTTGTGTGAAATGTAAGGATATAGTAAATGAAAGGATATAGTATGTGTAGGGCGAGCATTTGGATGAGTGCTGTGCATCCGCAGGACCAAAAGGCATTGACAACAGCTCAGACAACATTCACTAGTGTGTGACACAGATACTATGCGCAGTGATTGTGACGTTGAAAGCGAACATTGAAGTAATTAAACACCACATAAGCCAAGTATAGCGACGAAACCTTAGTCTCCTGCATACATGCAACAGCCATACATATAAACATAGGTATGTTTATATTCCTATAAAGCTGCGACACTTTCGGTCAACATGAAAGTGTAGAAAGTCAAATGACAATCGTAGAGTAAACTTTAAAGGCGTCATGTGTACAAACAAATGCGCACACAGCCACATATTCGCTAGCTCACTTACTTTGCTTGCTCCGAACCATGTAGCTTTGGTCGTTTAATTGAAATTCTAATTACCTTACTTGCAATTAGAGTTGGCCACCACATAGCCAGCGAGCCAACCCAATAAGCGTTTATTTGTTCTAAAACTTGCTACTCGCTACAGATATTTCCGTAACTTATCTGCTTTGAGCGCTGGGTTTTATTGAAGCTCCACTTCTCCTGCGACGCCTACTTTTAATTTAGTACCTTTCCTGCTGTTCCTTAATTTCCTCGTTTATCTATTTTCTACTCCTCTTCTCGAATTTTTGTAATTTTTTCTTTCTAATTTTATGGTCTGCCGATTTACCGTAAACTTTTATGCCATCCTGACTGCATGCCTGGCCTGCTTGCTTGCCTGCCTTCTTTGGCTACATCAACGCAATTATGTTCTGCCGCTACTGCAATAAGCACATACATATTAACACTCTCAGCTACCTTAAATTGCAGTAAATCTTTGTTGCGCCGTGTGCTGTGGGTCAAGTCATCAGTAGGCGTGGCGTTTAAGCATTATTCCACCAGAAAAGCGTGATTTGGGCGGCAGCGCCCCTTCAGGTCGTTTGGCCACTCCATGCTCTTCACCCTTCACTCTTCAACCTTGCTCTTCATGTTTACACATTTGAAGGTCAGCTTCTATGCGGCGATGTTAGGTGCAACGGCGCAATATATACGAAAATAAATGCTGCTTGACCGTTTGTTACTAATTGTGTGCAGGTCGAGTTTGGTTGAGATCAAGGAAGACATCAATTACTTTGCAGTCGGCTAGTAGGTTGCTGTTTTGTGAGAATTGATGTTTTGGTTCTTTAGTTTTTGCAGGCTCGAAATGAAATTCAATTTTTAGTAAAAGCTTCAAAATGTTCAGAATTTATATTTTGTTTGATTAAGTTTGAGTCCTACCAGCCTTTACTTGATTTTTCATGGAGTAGACTCTATACTAGTAAATAGGATTCGTTTAGTACTGGCGCGGCGGGACAGGCAGAAGGAGGTCAATACGTCACGAACGGAGATAGCAAAAGGCTGCCCTCAGGATGGTGTGCTTTCCCTTTTGCTCTGGTGCCTGGTAATTGATTCTTTTCTTGGCACTCTTAATGACTCGGTATCTACGCTCTCAAGCTTATGCGGACGATGTGGCCTGGCTAGGCTGCCGGCTATTTGCAGCTCCATATGATTGAGTGTTGTGCTCATCCCTAACAGGAGAAGGTGGGATGGTCTCATTACCCTCACCTTAAAGGACCCACAATTCAGACTTCTCCGAAGTTAAGTATATAGGAGTAATTCTGGATACAAAACTGCTGCACTTACCATCTCTTAATGTCTTCATACGCTGGGAAGCCTTAAAGGACACCTGCATACTAAAAAGGAATGGATGCTGGTATAACACTGAGTGGGGCGAGGCGAAAATTGCTGGCAGAAATCTGAGCACTTGTATCCTTTCAATGTCACAGGATAGAAGGCCAGAATTACCTTTGTTGAAGAGATTTCATTATGTTGAGTTCCCTAAGGTTGAATGCTGGTTTAATTTCAGCACTGAGCCTGGACTCACACATTTTCGTATCTTCACTGATGGCTCTAAAATTGACTCTTGGTCGGATCTGGGGTATTTATCGAAGAAGAGTTTTTTATTTTTGGCAAGGCGTTACGTATTGAAGTTCGATGCAGAAGACATGGAAAGAAAGAGGTAGGTGAAAGTGAAAGAGGAAACGAGAATAAAAACTGGAGGAGATGAGAAAACGCCAAAGATTGGCATTGTAAAACCCAACGCTTAGCTCTCTAACTTAGGGATGGCAGTTAGGGTATGGAAGAGAGTGGTAACCTAATCTTATGAGAATCTTTTTCTCGTCATCTATGAAAATCTTAACTAGGCAATTTTAAAGCAACCACTGAACTTTAAGAAAGTCATTTACAAGTTAAAGTGATTGCCTGACAAACAAGCAGCGATATCCCTACTTGACACTAAGCGATTCCAGAAACGTAGTTTTTTGTTTTCATTCCAAATAAACTAGAAGTTGACTCAAAGTCAGCTTGCTTTTAGCAGTCCACTCTACGTTCTACTTCCTACTCCTTCGTTCACTGAGTGCCTGTGTGTCTGTCTTTCAGTTTGTCTATTGCTTACAATGCTTGTTGGTTTTTGTTTTTATTTGCATTTTTTCTCCTATTTTTCTTCTGCCATCAGCAACTACTTTCACTTCATTGCCTCGATATCCGGCAATGACACAACGACAACAATCTGACAACGCGACTTCTGCTTCATCTTCAGCTCCATTTCCATCTACGGCAAATTGGCGCGTGATGCTGTGATACTTTGTTGGATTTTTGTTTTTAGCTTCATCTCACTTCTTCTCGCTGCCTCCGCCTGTACTGATATTCAATTGTGATGTGTGTCGCGTAGATCTGATCAATGGCTTACGTGATATTTTTCTGGCACAAATAAACGTGCGCCCACTAGCCTCTAACTCCCAGTGGAGTTTCGGTGACCCAACCCGTAAGCTACTACATACGTACTAGTACATAAGTACATACATCGTGCAACGATGTAAAGCTGCAGTAAGCTGAGTGCGAGTTCGTGGATATTGGAATCGATAGCTAGTAAATGATACTTTTGCTGCATGTTAAGTATGGGAGTTTACACAACTTGGAATTCAATAATATTCGGTGTGAATGAGCTGGCAAGATGGTAACTGACTACTGATATTCGCTTGCGAGCTTTGGACGAACAGCAGGGAAGTTAGAATGTCTGAAGTGGATAAATGAAATTTTCCGGCAAGCAAAAAAAAAAAAAATTAATGAATAATTTTTTTCTGGATGTTACAAGTACTTCGTGTTGGCCTAAAACTTCATTTTCTGCGCGGTGAAAAAAACAAGAAAAAACTGAAACTCTAGCGCGCAAAAACGTAATTGAAGCGAAAATGTAAATTGAGAAGTGGAGAAGGAAATTGTGGCTTCTCAGCCGCAGCGAAGAGTAATTAAAAATGCTTTTAGGAGTAAAGAGGAGGCATTGCTTTCAAGTTCGCTTTATGTTCACGCGAAACATTTTGTGGAAATGAATGGAAATTTCCAAAATAATTCTTATGACTTCGCTTTTTGGTCAGTAAAAAACTATTTATGAATTTTTTGTCATTGAAAAACTGGACATTAGGTTTTGGTACTTTAAAACGTAAACATGAAGTTTTAGGAATTCAAGAACTGGTCATTAATATTTTGCTATTAAAAGCTATAAGCCTAGGTGCAAGATCTGTGTGTCATTAAATATGAATGCTTGAAAGTAAAATGTGCACATAAATTTTAACATATTTTAATTGAAGTTTTCAATGACAACGGTCGACCAGTGTTTATGACTTAAACTTGAAAGTTTTGGTAATTAAAAATCTCGATATAAAATTTTTGTATTTTATAAGACTTGCCTCGCATTTGAAGCTATCTTAAGGCTGGCCATAAATTTTGGTTATTTGAATACTGAATATACATATGTATCTATACTTTTTGTTAATTTTAAAACCGAGCTCAAATTTTTAGTTATTTACAAACTGGACCTAATTTTTAGGTACCTAATTGAAAAAATCGTCATACGGTTTTGGTAATTTATAATTTGGGAATCCAATTTTGGTTATTTAGAAACTGGACACATGAAAATTTGTTTCATTCAAAATCTGGACATAATTTGTAAGCAATTAAAAATCTAGACATAAATTATTTAGTCATTTAAAATTTGAGCATAAAATTTCGCTCAAACATAAACTGGATATAAGTGTGTTATATAAAAATTGTTTCCTTTTTTTTTTTGCTAAAACTGGCCATCATTTGTAGGCAATTGGATATAAATACACACATTTTTGCTAATTTAAAATTTTAGAATAAAGTTGTGGTCATTTCCAAACTTGAAACAATCTATTATTTGAGAACTGTAAACACGGAACTTTAAAAAAGTTTCATCAAAATTTCCAAATTTTTATTTATAACTTTTAAATATACCTACTTGAAAATTGCACTCTATTTTACTAAAATTGAATGGGCTAAGAAACTGCATTCTCGAAATTTCTCTAACAATTTTGAATGAAAAGTTTGAAATTTTGATGAAAATTTTTTAAAATTTGATTAATTCATGGGTTTTTTCTGTCTAAAGTTTGCAAGATTTATTTATATGGTTTTTGTTATAATAGAATGCACTATGTTTTAAATACAAAATAACGAAAAAACTTCATATTCGAAAATATTTTGAATATTGTGAAAAAGGTAAATTACGAATACTGAGTGACAGTATATAAAATTGATTATACAAAAACGTCTATTTTTGAAAGATTGTTGGACGGTAAAAATATTTAACGACTATTAAATAGCAAAATGTAGTAAAAAACTGAGTGAGTTAAGTGAACCCATTCATATTTCCACTTTTGACTGTTCAGTTCTTTAGGAAAGTGTTTGCTTTTTAAATTAATAGCCGTTGTCTACATTTTATCGTCAACGAAAACTGTATTTTTTAAGATACTTAAAAATTTTAATCTACTTTTTAAATTATCCAAATTTTTAGTCCAGTTTTTATAGTTCCAAAAATGTGTGTATTCTTTTAATTATTTTATTTTTTTTTGCAGTTTTCAAATGTTCAAAAATTTGCGCCTAGCTTTAAATTACGAAATATTATGGTCAACCCAAAAACTATGTCCTGGTTTTTATTTCAAATCGTTCTAATACATATATGCACAGACATATAAACATATGAATATAAATAATGAGAACCGTTAGAGTCCTACGTAGATTGTAATCTTTTTAGGGTTTAATAAACGTAATTGATTTGTTTCCTTAATTTCGTTTTAAATTTTTATAAATTATTTAAGAAAAAACTTGCGATAAAAATAATTACAGAATTTTCTAAAGCATGGAATAAACTATGTGGGGACAACGTCTACATGCTATGATATCGCTTTCGATGTATTCTTTCGGTAAAATTAACATTCGTCCCTAAAAAAAAAGTAAGTGCGCCTGGGACACACTGTAGAAGTGAAACTTATGTTACTTATCTATCTATACATACACACATCTGCTTTTGCTTAAGGTTATATTTTTTCGCTTTTTTTCTATCAGTGTAGATCCCTACCTGTTCGTTTTAATAACATTCATATTATTCTGTTTTTCCATTATCTTCATTTTTATCATTATACTCTATCGATAACAAAATGGATTATAACGTCCATCAAAATACCGATACCAAAATCGATGACAAATTCGATAAAAATTTCAATAGCAACATCGATAATACCATTTGTAGCTAAATCGATTAGAAAATCGATAAAAATATCGATAGCAAAATCGATAAATATCGATAAATATCGATAACAAAATCGATATATATCGATAACAAAATCGATAAATATCGATAACAAATTCGATAAATATCGATAACAAAATCGATAAATATCGATAACAAAATCGATAAATATCGATAACAAAATTGATAAATATCGATAACAAAATCGGATAAATATCGATATTAAAATCGATAACAAAATCGATAAATATCGCTAACAAAGTCGATAAATATCGATAACAAACTCGATAAATATCGATAAATAACGATGACAAAATCGATAAATATCGATAACAAAATCGATAAATATCGATAACAAAATCGATAAATATCGATAACAAAATCGATAAATATCCATAACAAAATTGATAAATATCGATAACAAAAAACGAATAAATATCGATATTAAAATCGACAACAAAATTGATAAATATCGATAACAAAATCGGATAAATATCGATATTAAAATCGATAACAAAATTGATAAATATCGATAACAAAATCGATAAATATCGATAACAAAATCGATAATTATCGATAACAAAATCGATGAATATCGATAACAAAATCGGTTAATATCGACAACAAATCGATAAATATCGATAACAAAACCGACAAAAATATCGATTATTTTATCGATAGGTCGNTATCGATAACAAAATCGATGAATATCGATAACAAAATCGGTTAATATCGACAACAAATCGATAAATATCGATAACAAAACCGACAAAAATATCGATTATTTTATCGATAGGTCGCGAGAATCCCGAAAATCTCTAAAATCCAAAAATAGTTCCCAGATTGAGTCTCTGTGGCTCTCTATATCCTTTCCTCTTTAATTACCTATATTTTAATCTTTCTTCCCCTATCTTCATCTTTGCTTTTATCGGTATACTCATCCTCCTCTTTGTCTTTACTTCTATGTTCATCATTTTTTTCATCTAGATATTCCCCTTCACATTTGTTCTAATATATATAAGTAAAGTGTTTAGATTTACCTTGGTCTGCATTTCTGCCTTTATCTTTACGCATCTTTGTTTTTGTTGTTATTTTTACCTTTGCCTTTATCCTATTCTTCATTTATGTACGTAGTCACCTTTACTTTCATCCTTGTATTGGTCTTTTCTAAGTGTTATTCTTTAACCTTTTGTAAGCAAATTTTTGTTAAATTTATAGATACCATATGCATACACATAAGAAGCACTTGTTTCAGCCCCAATCATTTCCGTTGCACCATTTCCGTTGCATCACTTCCGTTGCATCATTTCCGTCCCAGCCAGATCCGTGTGCAATTTCCGCTGAATTTGCCAATTTACTCCCAACCAACCAACCGCCGCTAAAGAAGTTTCACTTCAAAAAAATCTGTCCTCCCAGCACTGCTTTATGCTTCCTGGCACTTGCTTCTCTCCCCTCTTCTCTTCGGTGCACGCAAAATCCGCCTGAGTCGCATCATCTTCCCTTTACCTTTACCTTTTCTCCGCATGGCGACACAACTCGGTCAATCAGCTTAGCAGCTATGGACCACAATTCAACTTTTCTGCGGATGTTCGGCCACTTTATGGGAATATCCATTTGCTTGGCAAACGAATATGAAACAGCCAGAATGGCGACTACCCACGCAGAGTCCAGCGCCTGGCATTTTACTTTTGCCCATATCCATTTCGTATTTGTTTTATGGGCACGCTTGAACTGCCACAATGTGCGTATTGAAATGGAGATGCAGGGGGTGGCTTAACTGCTACTGCTGCTGCACGCAAGGATAAAGCGCTTATGCTGCGGCATCCCTCTCCTTCCCTTACTGACTATCATTTCCCCAACGCTGTTCACTACGGTCAAGCGTGGCTTTTGTTATCATCATTCTTTCTATCATTTCTCGTCGTCGTTGTCAGACGTTTGGTCAACGGTTGTTATTCCTGAAAACGATGTCATCACTTAGGCAAACAACGAAAAGACATTCACAAGAATTCATTTGTGCACTCATCCTTGTGGGTGTAGCGCGCATTGTGGGTGAGTGGGTCGCGGGATCATGGGAATTGTAGGTGGGTAGTTGCATCATTTGCAAACGGAAAGTTGGGTGCTTTTGATGTTTGGCGTGGACGGTGGTAGAGCCTGTGTTGGCTACGCTCATTTGCTGGATTTTTAGTGCCACTCACGGCAATGGCTAACTGTTTATGCGCACAGCAATTCGCATCCATTTTATTTATGTATGTAGGAGTTGACTAGCAAGGTTGGCTCATTTGTCAAAATGTCAGGCAGGCAAAATATACATAGTTGTGTGTGGAATGTTCGTGAATTGCCCGAATTGATGAAAAAAGCGGCACTCGTCTTAGGATTTTTTTATTTATATTTCAATTGTTTATTTTAAATTCTTTTGTAGTCATTCTTAAATATTGACCAACCAGTTGATGTTGGGAGGTACAAAGAAAGAAGAAGAAAAATAGTTATAAAATATGAAAAAACTTAGTAATTTGGTTGATTATTGATCAACACTTTTGTGCGTCTTTTGCGTATACTAAACTTTTTGAGATTATTCTCAAATATTTTTCAGGATGCCGAAATTTAAGGCTCGAACAAGATGTTGCTGTTGGAAGAAACTGGCTGTTTGTCTATTTTCTTAAGCAAAGTTAAGTAAAATTTACAAATCCCGATTTTTTTTTAGGGATCCCGAAACTAAAGCGATCGCCCAAATCCCGAAATTTCAGGCAAGATAAAATTCAATTACGTATTTACTTTTGTAATTGAAAATAAGTCCCTAAATATTTTCGGGATCCAGAAATTAGCGGGCTCAACGAGATTTCATTAATATACATACATATATATTTATATGTGTCTATTTTAAAAGCAAATTAAAGTAAAATTTAGAAATCCCGAATTTTTTGGGAGTCCCGAAACTAACGTGATCGCCCAAATTCCGTAACTTGAGCACGAGCAATATTTTTCTGTTGTAAGGAAATACAAAATTCAATTATATTTATTAAAATGAAAAATAAATCCCGTAATGAATGGACTCATCATGATTTTATTAATGTACAAATGTATACCTATATGTATGTATGTATGTCTAATTTGTAAGCAAAGCCAAGTAAAATTTACAAATTCCGTTTTTTGGGCATACCGGAAGTAACGGTATTGTTAAAATTTCATAAAAGCATAAATATCTCGTAGGAAAGTTAAAGGTAGATAATATACATAAGTTGTAACTGAAAAAAAGATTTTGAAATAAGTAACTCAAGTCCCGAAAAATTGTCGGGAACCCATAGGGAAATCAAGCAAAACAAAAGATTTAATTAAGAAAATGTGTTTTAAGTATATATTTTTCACTCTATGCCCACAAGTGTTTAATGTTAGCGATTCACGCCTGCTAAATTAATTTCCGCTACTAAAAATAACAATTACCGCTATTACCGCATTTCATCTCGTCACCTAATTTTTTTCCTTCCATTCTCTCTTCACTTCACGCTCGCATTACTTCACTCATTTTATAAATTGTAGTTGTGCAGCAATTGCCAGCACCACAAGTGGACGAGCACCCAATCGACCAACCAACCAACCCGGCATCCAAGCATCCAAGCTGCCAACCCTTTGTAAGCCATTCGCACAATGACTCGCATTGCTTTACCCAGCTATTTGCCGTCACCCACCCCTTTCGGATTCTCTTGGCACGCTTTGCTATTCCTGTTTACCTTTCAACCAACTTGTAACCCGACAATCAACTCGCTTTTTCATGCCATTTGTATGCCGCCTGCTGCCTAGTTTGTCCTGTCTATGTGTTTTTGTTGCGCTCTAACTATGCGCGCTATTCTCACTGCTTCTGACCCAGTGTCCAATGTTGACAAACGACGGCTTAAATAACTCGACAACTACATTTCCATCGTACAAACTCGGGCGGGGAAAAAATTATAGGCAACCCAATGAGAAAAGCTGTCAAGCTGATGAATAATAGATGCGTTGATGACCTCATTAGTTGCGCGTTGGGCTAAAAGAGAATTGCAGGCCCTCAACATTTTGTTGTAATTAAGGACTTATTTGCTCGAAATCTATTAGGTATTTATGCGCCTTGCGGCGGTACTCTTAAAGCTTAAACTTTGATTTTGAGGGGATTTCAAGAGATATGTTTACATTATTCTGGTATTTCGAATGTGATTCCGTACAGGTAGGCATTCTTGTCCGCCACGCTGAGAAGCACTGGCTCGGAGTCAAAGAAATGGCGATCTTAAAAGATGCATAGGCATCCATAGACGGAAATACTGGCCTCGAAAAAAAGCTCAATGTGTTTTAAAACTAAATCTAATGTTCTTAGCTACATACTTTGTCTCTTTGAAAAGGATAAAGTGGTAAAGTGAGTACTAGAGGGCAGGCTGTTGGGCCCCTTACTGACGAAACTAGTCTCTTTGGCTATACTTGTACATTCACTAAAGGACAGACCTAGCCGACGATTTCGTACTGGTTACCTAACCTATACTATAGATCTGTTCTACTGAGTCAGAATACCAGCTATGTCTTGAAAACAACGGAACGTCGGAGCTCATCAATCTTTCAATTCATGTACAGTCGAAACCTTTCGAATGCTGTTTTCGTATAAAAAAAAAATTATTTTATTCGGAAAGCTTCTTTGAAACTCATCATTGCGGCTAACACCAGCTGATCGGCATCAGAGTTTCATTTGGAAACCTTGTTTTTGACGTCCAAATCTTTTTGGGTTAAAATGCAGAAGAATTGTAACAGATGCTGCCCTGAAATAATGTAGATTCATTTTGAGGATCTGCACGTTTTATGACCAACCCTCGCGGAAATTACAGTGATTCCTGACTCTGCCTCGTCGAGTGTCTAAGCTAAGAACTGGTTATTGGTTAGGTTGCACGACAAGAGTGTAATGTCAAGAACGTTCCCACAAACGATACAAACGGGAGCAAAATTAATGTGAGCAGTTTGAACTGGCACAAAATGAGAAAAAAAAGTTTCGAGAAGGTTTCCGTAACGAAAAAAATGCGAACAAAACTCTCGGGAACGTTCTCAAGAAGAACAAAATGAGGGCGAAACTCTCGGGAACGTTTCCAACGAGGACCAGTTAAGAACGAACCTTTTTATGGAGGATCAAATAAGAACAAAAGTGCTGCTAGAGAACAAAACAAGAATACAAGTTTTGAGAAATTAACGTTAAGAATGAGATGAGCGTCTGCGTCTTGGGATGAAAAATCATTTCAGTGAGACCCACGATTGTTAATTCTAAGCCAGAGTTCAGCTGGACCATTTCAACTCCCAGATGGATTATCATGTGGGTGATTGTCCATTTATGGAACAGTTGTTTATTTCTGTGCACGAAAAGTTCGTGTCTTAAGTCTTTCGCTGACTTTATTTGCATAACTATCTTTCAGTATTTTTTCTTGATTAATTTTAATATTCAAATATTTCAAACTAATGGATTTCTTAGCGAATAGTTCAGAGAATATTTGTTTTCGTTTCCTTCCCTGTCAGAAAGTTCCTCAGACTTTAGTTCCCAAATTGTTCTTCGAGTGAAAGTTCTGTTGACTTTTGTTTCCGTTTTGTTCTTTGCCAAAACGTTCCGGAGACTTTTGCTCTCATTTTGTCCTTGTTCAAAATGTTCCCGAAAGTATTGTTCCCATTTTGTACTCTTTGGAAACGTTCCACAGGGTTTTGTTCTTATATAATTCCTATTGAGACCGTTCTCGACGGTTCTGTTCTCATTTCGGTTTGGTTTAATTTATACGTGCGCTGACAGTGTGTCGCTCTCAGAGACGTTGCGCTGTCCGGTTTTATCGGGTATCAATTATTTTTGACATCAATACTGACCTCTGGAAGAGTAAAACTCAACAGTGGTGCTCGGGGTGTGGTTCTGCCCCTTCCAGTTTCCTATAGTCTTAAGTTCTGACAGAGTAAAGGCTTAGCTAATTATTCCATTAAAACTCGCGAGGTCGTGAATAGAATCTTCGTTTATGACAAAACCAATAAAAAAAAATCTACTTTCCCTTGACTTTGTCGAACTCAGACCTTCCCAACGATACCTGTGGGTACTCATTATTTTCTTACATGCTCCCATCTTTTTAAACCCATCTGGCTTATTGATTTTCATGGAACGTTTAGAAAGGAGTATACATATTCATTTATTTTCTTAGACAAGATCTTCTTTGTTATAGAATACGGAGATACAATGCTAGTGATTTATTTTTGCTACAGCAACCTTCGGTTACTTTTTTTTACTTTATTGGGTTAAGCATTTTCATGCAAAAATCGACACTTATACATATGACATAACATTTGGCTGACTAACTGACAAATCTCGCTCCTGACAGCGTTAGAAATCTAAATTAAAACGTTGTGTTATTGCCATAGCTGTTTTGAAGGGGATGGTATGGACCCAACTTAGTCTTTTCCTTTTTAGCTGTCCTGCCTTTGCGGGGCCGAGGTTTAATCACCTGAACTCGCACATTTCTGAAAGGTAGGTGTAAAAAAAGGTGCTGAGTTAGCCTGAAAATCATTAATACTCTGGGACAGTACCAATCAGAATGCTTCTTTAAGGTCCACTTGCAGTTGCCGAAAGTCCAGAAATGATCTAACACCCTTACGGTTTACGTTATGACAGAATTAGCTTTGGAGCAACTACCTTGATTAAATGCGTGATTAATGGCCTATTGCTGCCCTCTTCTAGAACTTAAATCTTCCTTAAGCATAACTACGGATATTTCACGCCATTCAAAGATTGCCTTTTAACAACGAAGAACCACATGAATTGGCCTAAAAATCCCAGCTGGACTACGAAATGGGTTTAATGTTCTGTTTATTTATCTTTTCTCCTTTTGTTTATTATTGCGCTAGCGCTCATTTCACTCAATTACGAATGTTGTTAATTATTTTTGTTGGCCATCATTGCGTTAACTGATGCTGCTGGCAACACCATCAACGGCTTAACTAAATATTATTGTCGCTTCGTTTTTGCTGTACATTCACTTTTTTCAGCCATCGCTGCTGCGAAACACATTGTGGACGCGCAATTCTACTTTTTACAGTGATTTGTCGTTGCGCTTTTGTTTTATTGCCATTCGAGTGAGCTTAGCTCAGTTCAGTGCTCATCAACTTGGTCGAGTATATAGGAGCATGCGGTTAGTAATCATTGCAGCTTTACTGCTTTTCTGCTAGCTTTTTGGAACACTACATTTTTCTTTTTGCTAACGTGATGGGATTGTTTTAGGCTGAAGCAGAAATATTAAAAAAGCAGAATGAAAAAATAGCACAGAGTTTAAAAATTAAAGGTAGGAGTTGAACAGATACTCATCCGCAGGGGCCTTAGCCTAATGCGTGTCCAATGCTGCATTGGTTTGGACAAGTTTAGACAAATTATACTAATTGCCTGGATTCACCAAAATATCAGGGTTTTCACATTTTGGTTGTCAAACTAATGGAGGGACCTACTGTTTCACGCCGCCTATGGAAGGCATTTCGTTTTTATGAGAAGCCTTTTCATAGCAGAATTACACTCGGAGGTTTGTTACGCCCTGTCGAGAGACGGCAGTTTTAAAAAATGAAAAAAAAGAAAAAAAAACGGACCATGAACCGAACCTGGGTCCTACCAGGTGACAGTGCGCACGTATAATCACTCGGCCACGGCAGTTGTAAATAGAGTCCGACCGATTAATCGGCATCGGCATCGGCTAGTATCGGCACAAAATTGAGCATCGGCAACGGCCTTTTTTCGACGATTCTTTGGAATTTCTTGTCATACCTTCAGGTGAAGCGACAGACAACAAACGGCCAATATCAAAAAACATTTACAGACAGCTCACAAAAATTATTTATTTTTTTGGTTGAAGGTGTTTCACGTTTTTTCATACAAAAGTATGTTCGATTTTTTTTTTTATATGCAAAATCCGGAATCCCGGGATCCCGGCCATTTTAAAGTCCCAAAAATCCCGGGATTCGTGGAAAATAATCCCGGGATTCACTATTGGCTATATTTATTTTTTTATTTAATAATTAATATTTTTTTATAAATGTCTAGCTCATTATACTTACAACACCGTGCAATACTAAATTTTAAACACAAATATCAATATATTCGCGAAACCATGGACCAAATATTGTAAAAGTGCGTTTTTAGTTTTTCACTCTGACGACAGTAATTCAAAATGATTTAAAAAATTCAGAGAAATATGCTTAGAGCAGACGTATGCGTATCAAATCAAAAAGGAAATCCTCTAGAATTTTAACAGATTCCAGTTTTTGGTGCAGGAGGACTGGTAAGTCCTTTTAAAATTTTATCCTTGAAATTTCGCAATATATGTTTTTGAAAAAAATTGTATGTTAAGGACTTATTTAAACTCGATAAAACCCTCGTATTTCGTCCTTCTAACTTTATCAGCTTAAAAAATTACCTATTCGTCCTTGTGAATCGAAAAAATTTCAATTTTTTTCAGTTCTAATGAAATTTCCTCTTGCATTTGGTACCCATATTTCTTATTCTACGTTCCATTGAATTTTTCAAATAATTTTTGGAATTAATTGTATCTTCGAAATTACAAAGTTCTTTAAAATAAATCCTAACGTCAGAAAGAAAAAGTAAATACGCCTCTTTAAATAAAAGTAGGTTTCAAAGCCATTTATTTATTATTTATTTTATGTTAGGAGAGCTTCTCAAACAATATAGAAGCAATTTGTTCGATTTAACTTGGTGGTATTATGTATGTACATACGTGTGTATGTAATGTTGCATAACAAACTAATTAACTCTATTATTTGTTTTCTTTTGTTTTGTTAACTCCGTTAAATTAACTGATTTTATGAATTAATACATTTACATAGGCATCGGCATCGGCCGATTATCTCCCCATAAGTCGATTAAGCAGCATCGGCATCGGTACCTGAAAAAAAAATTGGAATCGGTCGGACTGTAACCAGATATCGATAGACAAGTGGATCAAATCGTTTCAATTTTGGAAAAGTATAACGAGGTGCTAAATATTAGGAAACGTGTTGATAACAGTACATAAAAACAAAATTTATCGATTATTATATCAATAAATATATCGATAACCTTTCTATAAAAAACACCACATCAATCAGTATTTCGACAAAAGTAGGTACTTGTTCCTACATTTATTGGATAATAATAATAATAATAGATTGGCGCTTACACATATGTTAGTGTTTGGCCGAGCTTCTCCTCCGATTTGTGGTGTGCGCCTTGATGTTGTCACACAAAGCGGAGGGACCTACAGTTTTACGCCGACTCCGAACGGCGATTGTATTTTTATGAGAAGCTGTTTTTCATGGCAGAAATACACTCGGAGGTTTGCCATTGCCTGCCGAGGGACGACCGCTGTTAAGAAAAAACCTTTTTTCTATATTTTTTGCGATGTTGCTTTGACCAGGGTTTGAACCCAGGCGTTGCGGAGTGGAAGCGTGCACTGCTTACCACTACACCACAGCGGCCGACAGCGCCTTTAAAAATACAGGCAATATTATCCATAAATGGGTGCTTCGATAAATTCGTCAATAAAGATCTCGATTATTAAAATGCATCTCTTATACTTGTATATGTAGTACATATTATGTACATATGTAGGCTTACGCTATTTGATAAACAATTTCTGTGGTCTACATCAGCAGCCGTTTCTCTTTTTTTATTGCCAGCAAACGTTGTAAATACTTTAGCCGCAGCTTCGGTCATCAGGTTAATTGGTCACTCAGCTAATCCTGTCAAAGCTTCGGGGTGTTAAAGGGCGCATCATGGTTGTGTGTGCTCATTGTTTTTATTGTTGTTGTTGCTATTGACCATATTCATTTTTGAAATGCAATGCAGGTGTTGTTGTTGCGTTTGGTTTTGCAGCGAAAACGTTTATTATTTCTTTTGGTTATTGCCTCTGTAGCTGCTTACTCATTTTGTTTGTATTGCTTTTAAGAATTTTATATACTATGCATACATATGAGGCATTCTTTGTCAAAGGGAGCCCCCTTTGCGGCAAAATTGGTTTGGGGTAAAAAAATGTGGCAAGGCCTTAAAATTTAAATATAAATAAATACTTGTTAATGCCGAGTGGTGTTTTTGGCGGATAATTTTTCAAAAAAGTATTCGGATACTTCTGAAATTTGTCACTCGGGAATTATAGATCTCTTTTTTCCACCCTTTCTAAAATCGAGGGAAATGTTTTTTATTAAAAAAAAACGCAAAAATATGGTCGGTTTCGATCGGAATTATGTTTTTTTAATAAGACGAATGTTTTTACCACAGTTTCAGATTCTGAGAATAAGTATTCGTAACTTTTATTTGAAACTTTTTTCTCGGAAGTGCATTTTTCAACCTCTACTTGACCTTCGAGCTTCAGCTCGCCTTAGACTTCTGAAATGAGTGCAAATGTTTTTATTGGAAAAGGGAAAAAATACCAAGTCGGGAATGCTCTATTCATTGTTCGAAAGTATCGACTTCCGGTTTAGACAGGAAGTGGGTTAAACAGACCGGAAGTCCATTGTTTTAACCGGAAGTCCATTTCAGAAAAAAGTTCCCACAAAAGTTACGTTTTTTTCGCATAATCCTAATCTGTGGTAAAAAAATGTATGTCCCATTTAAAAAAAATAAACCTTCGATCAGTTTAACCCACTTCCGCTCGAGATCAGAAGTCGGTAATACTACCAAAAGATAGACCATCCCTAAAGTTGTAGTCCATTTTTCAGTTTTTCAAGAAAAAACATTTTCTTCCATTTTAGAAGGCTTGGTCTATGACACCCTGTATACTTATGTATTACGGTAATCCTCAAAATATCAACGCCTACGCACATTCCAAATTAAATAAAATTTTTGGGGTCGCTACCAATGCTTGAAAATTTGATTTTTTAAGTCGCAAAAATTCGACAAAATTATGAATATTTATGAATAAGTTTCAATAAATGCCAAATTTATCAAATTTCTAGTGAAAATTTTGTTGAATTTTTGAGATTATTATATGTTTTTTTTTAATATTTTCATTGTTTAAAATTTTGGAAATGTTCGTGGATGGCTTTATTTCCGCGGATGTCTTTATTTTGCACGTAAAACAAAATAGAAGGATGTCTCATACAAAATTATATGTGGATATTTTAGGGACCACCCTACTATGTAAGTATATATACCTATTTAGTATTTTTTTTTTCGATTTTTAGTTGACCTATTTTTTGCCCACTAACAGCTTGCCGCAAAATACACAAAACAAAATCGTTAATTTTCCGAAATGAATTTCCGTTGCAAATGATCCACTTAAAAATAAAAAACTAGTCTCATTATGCACACTCTATATACATACATACATACATGCATACATATGTATTTAGAAAATTTAACGCTTCCATTTACGCCCTTTAAATATTCAGCAAATTTTATAGCTTTTGCTTTGCCATCGTATGCAATTAGATGCGACACAATTGCATCTGCAATTCGCTACCAATTGTAGTGCATAAAATCGAATTCAACTGCAAATTTCTAATTACGTATACGCCAGCGCGCACTGACACTCGTCCACACACACATTCGGCCAAACAAAGTGTGTTGAAAATTTCGTTTGTTGCGCTATCGTCACTGCTATCATCAAGCGCCATCGTTAGCCTAAGCGTTATTATGTTGGCAATAATGTCAACGTGTTGTTGCTATTGCAGCTATTGTTGTCTTCGGTTGTCGCTCTCTGTCGTCTGTTGTCTGTTTCTGCTGTTGCTGTTACTGCCTGTTGCTGTTGTTGTTCACAAGTATTTGTTGCTTTCGACAGGCAATTTTCGCAATGTGGCACAGTATTCGATGCTCGCTTCCAATCATCCTTTTTGTGCATATGTACATACATAGAGACAATTTTTCACTCTCTTAGTCTTGTTTTAGATTCCGCTTTCATTTTTCTGTACTTTCCAAGTGCAAACCTAAATACTACTTTAGTACATTTGAGCATCCGAGAATTTTTTATGCGATTAGATTTTTTTTTACTTCTTCATGAGTTTATTTGCATTTTGAGAGTTTTTGATTTGCATTTGCAAATGAGAATGAAATTGATTATTATCTAGATTCCCCATACTTTTATGCACACACATAAAAATACGTAATTTTAAAAAGCATCAGATATGCATGATTGCTGGCTGTCTTTTGCAGAAATTCGGTAACGGTACGAATACAAATATTTGCCTTAGAAAGAGTTCGACAAAAAATATTTGAAGATGATGTTCCTATGTCTGTACTGACGTTAGTCTTGCACATTTGTACATTTGCCAATGTGAGTTGTACACACTCCCATTGATACCTAAGGATCATACCTTCTTCTTTGCTTCCTTCTATGTATGTAAAACGCCTATGTTCTTATTAACTTTTACTATCACAGCAAAAATCATACGAAAGACTTCAAACATGTTGCCCTTTTTCAGTGTCGTTTGTTGAAGTGAAGATGGTTTTTTCTGTTTTCCCCTTTTCCATAACTGATTCAAGAGAGTCGGAGAAAGAAGGATTGTCGACCTCGGCAAAGATACGGCTAAAGCTGAGTAGCTTTGGTCGGGGCCTATTATCCAGAGAACCTTTGACAACTGGACAAACCGTTGTGATCCTCGTTACGGAACTAAGGAGATCTTGATTTGAACCTGAAAGTATAAGGAGGGAATTTAGGTGAGATTCGCAGTAAGATGGATATTTAGGGTAACTACAATTAAAAAAATTTTAAGTTGTATTCTTCTATAGAACAAAGGGGAATCAAAGTACAACTTCCTCAAAAATGTTACAGCTGAATATACATATAAGAAAAAATAGTCGCACAATGGGACCGCTTCATACAAATTGATGCTCAAAAGTCTGTAAACGGTTTTTTCCCCCTTAAAATGATGTACACGTATAATATAATTGTTAGAAAACTATTCCATTAGCTTGGGTATTAACGCTGTTTCAAAGTTTTTTTTTCGTTTTTTTTTCGTTTTTTTTTTTTTTTTAATATGTATTTAGTGAGAAAGAATAAAAACAGATCATCATACGAGTCCACTATCGCCATCTATTCGCTTATTTCGTGTTCTTAACTCTGAGAGAAACAAAATCGTTTACATTGATAAGTATAATGATGGTAAAGGGCCATAAAGATTACTTAAGATACAATGAGAAAACGATACAATTTATGATGAAAGTCTAACTCGTCCTCAAAAGCATAAGATTCAGTTTTTGTATGTTCAAAATTTTCTTCTAATGGCATGTCTATTACTTTTCGATCAAATTTTTTGTTTTCTGACTGTTTGTAAAGGCCTTAACCTTGTAATTAGAGGATCGGGAGAAACAAGTTTAACTTGCCTTTAAAATTATCGTCAAAAATGTTCTCGATATGCTTTAGAAAGAAATGCAATACAATTTCGGCATCGTGCATTAAAATTCTGTGCAATATTGTTGTCATTGAACGCCATGGGCAAAGTGAGACTCATAACTTGCTTACATTTTTTGATAACGCACATGTTTACGATATCGGAAAAAAATTCTGACTGAAAAGTTAACTTTGACCTATTGTACGCGGCAACTAGTAGTAGTTAGGAACCCAATGTTTATACACGGAATTTGGTACTTTGTTATTACTCTATCGGTATGTATTTTTTATCATAAATACCAACTTTCGAAAAATGAGCTTTGAGCATCGCCCTCTATGAAGTGGCCCCATTGTGCGTCGGCGCATGCGACGAAAGTCGCGAGTTCAAAAGTTGACTGCGAAAAAGTTCGTTGTGGCGTAGAGTTGTTTTTATTGTTAAAAACTTTACTAAACACAAATCGTATAATACTTTGTGAGTCGCTTAATTGGTGTTTAAAAAATTGAAACAATAAACATGCATACATTTAAAATGTTCATTGTGAAATGCGAGCAACTTTTACTTCAAAAATCCTAGGAAAATAAAATTCCAAAATCGTCGCAGTAATGTTGGTCAGCGATTATCGATTTAACTGGGTCAATCACTTGTTTATTACAATTCTTTTACAACACTTATATTTTTATGAATCTCATGCTTTCCTTTTTTTCTCACACCATTTGACCTGACCTGTCACTTTGCACTTAGCAAACTTAAGCTGCCAGCTGATTTAACTAGCTAGGCTTTTGTACAAACATGTATACTTACTTGAATACTTTGTATTGATTTTTGCATACATACATACATATATGGACAATATAATGTGAATAGCTATAGCTATTTTACGTATGGATTTATGTGTGTACATTAGACCGTACCGGGAAAAAATTTGCCCTACACTCCGGAGTCTTAAAGGTTTTTTTGTCTCGAGAAGAATTTTTTTTTTTGTTCCAAAGTTCATTGATCTCAAGTGATCTGTTCTAGTATTTACCCTAATGTCAGTATATTAAGGCCCACGAAAATTTATGAAACTTTTGCCGAGGAAGTATTTTGATTATTCCAAAAGGAGGACTATTTTAAATATATTTTATTATAGCCGAATATAGGTGTCACCGAAAAATGTTAAAAGGCTGACGACCTAGATTCGGCAACAAAAAACATTTTCGAAATTGCCTTGCAAAAATACTACAACCTCAGGAGTGTACGTCGAACTTTTTTTGTTGGCTTCTAAGGGGATATGGTCTAATGTACATATGTACATACATATGTGCAGTCATAAATAGTTTTTTCTTAAGCTCGACTTCATCGTCCCACTTTCAGCATTTACTATCAACTTAATATTTTATTTGCACATAAATTTAATTGAAAAACTTTGGCGGCTTTTTGGTTCACTTTGACTGGGACAATGGCGGCAATGGCGGAAGTGCATACCGGCCCGTTTATAAGTATGCATGAGTAGCTACATACATATATAGAAACAGATATACTTATGTGCCTGCACATATGTATGTATGTTTGTAAATTACATACTCTTTCCATAAGGCTGCACATTCGTAAAGATGACACCATCAGCACTATATTATCTTCAGAGATAAGTATATTTTTATCTTACTACATTAAACGAGCAATTCTTGATGAAATTTCGTACACAGATAATGTTTTGGATTTTAAGATTATCTGAGTAGGTATTATCTCCGAGAAGGCACGCATAAGGTTGCCACCGATTCGAAATTAGTTACAAATTAATTAAAATATAATATTCGTATCAAATGGAAGGTCTTTTAAAGATCCCTAATTCAAAAATATTTTTATTAGGGTTGTCACCCATTTTGAATCGCATATTTATTAAATTTTTTTTTTTTTTTGTTTAAAGGTTAAAATGTTAATGTGTTAAAGGTTCTTAAAAAATACTTTCCCTATATACAAAATGTTATCCCTTAGGATAATAGTGTAAGGTTGTCACTTATTTTCGATTCTACACAATTTAATTATAACATTGCAAAATAGATATCAAATGAAAGGTGTTGTTGAGAACTATGGTCAGAAAATATTTCCCATCAGGGTTGCCACGCTTCTAAGTAATACAAATTTTTATTTTGTTGATTTCAATCAAAATATTTTATATTTATGCAGTACATATTAGCTCAAGATATGTACCATTCATTCGAGCGTATTTCGGAATAGGCTTGCCACCTAAATTTTAGAGTAAGTAATTTACTTAATAGATATCGAAATCCTTTTTTTTTTATTTCCAAAATATTTTGTTAATGCTATCCAAATCTTGAAAACTTTGAAAAGTATATGCACTCTGGGGAAAGCTCGGTCAACCTGATACTAATAGACTTAAAATTAGTTTGTTCGTGCGAAACTCGCCCGGCAATTAGTGAAAAAAATCTTAGTTATAGTGAAGAAAGCGTTCGACGCTTTCTATTTCCCCGCAGTCTTGACTACCCCGTCAATTGGTATGCAGATGTGATACTTAGTAAGTAAATCCGATTTTGCCTTTTTGGGGTAAAACCCCTTTATGGGAATACGGAAAAGACTGCATAGCAAGTCGATTTCTTAATTTTCGTGAAAAATACGCTTACGCAGACGTGAGTTGTCAGTTAGAGTTCCATTCTGTATTGTATTTTTCGTGGCGCATCCTCGTACTAGGTTAGTGCTTCGAGACATTGCTACATACCTAGATTCAATGTATTACAATAATTTTTTTATGAAATTTCAGTTAGTGTGAAAGACTGGGACATGCAAGGACATGTGATGGTTGTTGGCGAAAAGTTCGAACTCTCGAACTTGGAAACAAATTAAAAGTTGATCTAAGTTTTTCGATCTCCCTATTTTGCTTCCCCTTACTCCTTCTCCAACCACTTCTCACATGGGTGACAAAGCTTTGGAGCGCGCTTTTACGATTCACTGGCATTTCTCACACATATATATGTACATACTACATTCATGCACTTAATTTCATTTGCTTCTTCTGCTTAGTCGCTGCCAAGCTAAGCAATCTTCTGACCGCACGCGTGTATAGCTTTGTATGCGCTCTCTTTTATTTTGCTCTGCTTTGTCCTTTCATTGACTGCCTGCCATAAGCTAGTTGCTCATATTTGACTTTCTCGCAATGACCGTTGGCTATTACTTAGTTCAAACTTTTCCTGCTGCAGTCAAGCATACATATCAGCGTGCGCGTTCACACACACACACACATTAGCACTACGCGCAGGCTTTTACAAATACGCACTGCTTAGTATTTTTGGTCATTTACCTGCCGGGGAAACGCACCAATGCCGAACTGGTTCTGTACTAGAGAATTTAGAACCATGACTAGTGCGCGTTAATTCTCTGTTGCATGCTAGCAAATGGCGAATTTCACATGGCGATAGTTCCGAACTAATCATATATTCCATAGTTCCGAGCCAGTTCTAAAACCGAACCAGGATTAAAAATCGGTTTTCTACAAAACGGCTGGTTCTCATATTTTGAAACTGGTTTCGTTTAACTCAAGAACTTTCTAGAAACAAAATTTGTAAGAAATTTGCGGGTGATACGATAAAAATTTAAAATTTGTTAAAATCTACTTGCTGCCATTAATTTATGCCCTCCCCTCAACGTCGATTGTGGCCAGTCGAGTGTAGACACTTTGAGTGGTTTTTTTCATCAGCTCGATTTAATTGTATTTGTTAGCAGGCTTTGTTGCTTTACTGCTGCAGGCGAAATCCCGTAATGAGATTGTAGTTATTTTTGTTGCTGCTGAAAACAATTGCTTGTCAATTTCAGTCAATTTGTGTTGACTTGTTGTTATATTGGATGCTGCTGCATGTTGCATGTGTCACATTAATTGAGAGCACTTCACCGATCTACTGATTTGGTTTGCTGTATGCTGCGCCCTTTTTGTTTAGCGCTCCTCTTTCTAACTATGTGCAGCTTTGTTTATAATTGCCGTCTTGTTGTCTAATTTAATGGTTACTATGCTTGTGCTTTTTCTTCTTTCGTCTACTTTTGAGGCTTTCAAAGCTTTATTGCTTCTTTGGCTGCCTTCGCCTTAGGTGTTTTACGGCTATGGTTTGCTTTTGGTTTCATTGGTTTCTTCTCTTTATTTACGTTATTTACTTGAAATTAATGGACTTGTGAAAAAGTTGTGCGAACATTTTCTTAAGCATCGTTAAGTGAATGGCTTGTGGAATTCTTGAATTGCTTTTGACCAAATTTAATTAGAACTTAAGTAGTTTGAATAGTTGTTTTTCTTTACAAATTAAACTGTAATTTGCACTATTCGCGAGTGGAATAGGAACCACTATCGTTTAGCTCAAAAAACAGTTTTGTCAGATATATGAATTCGTAAATGTATGTACATATATTAAAAATTTCATGAAAAGATCGTACAATGTTACTTTTGTTGTGAGCGACTTTCAATCGCTTCTTGAATTCCTGTTTAAAATCGATCCATCATTTTCACTCGATCAATTTGTTCCATCCTACAAAAGCCGAGCCGTCTCAAAAACACATGCCTTTGTTTAGAGTTTAATACCGTGATCGACGTCAATTTAAAACCCAAACCCAAGACCTATTCCATGTCTAAAACGCACGCAGCACGGAAATTTGTCGAGAAGACGAACCCGAACTCCATATTCAGAGCGCTCCTCATTTGGCTACTTGGGTAGTTTAATACTTCAAAGCGCGTAGACGAGTTTTCTTAAGACATTTCTTCGCAATATGTATATTTTTGTCTACTATGTTTTCTTATTTTTTTTTTCTTCTGGGCAGATGGAAAGCACCAAGTTGGCTAATATATATTTGTTTTATTATGACATACATACGCATAACATAAGTGGAAAGCCAAAGTACCACAAGGGAATTAATTTGATGTCATTAGCCTGCTCGTTATCGCAAATGTCTTGCTACTTGTGAGCAACACCAGCAGCTGATTTAACAAAGCTGCTAAGAGAAGAGATTTGAAATGTATTAACGGAAAGATATGTTGATATTTAAACGCATATGCCACTTAAGGCCGCTCACATTTAAACAGTGAGTGTAGCTTTTACTAGGCTTTAAAGTAAACTGTACATTGGGCTAAAGACACATATGGTTTTCATGCCTTCCAATTTCTCCCATAGGCTGCGGCTTTAAAAGTGGGCTTCCCGAAGGACAAAATTCTGGAAAAACAAATCCTGAAACATCCAGCCGTGGGCACTCTTTAGTCGGCCTAAACTCCTAAGACTTCCTAAGCTGTAGGAAACGTAGAAATTTTTAAGACCATCTGAGTATTTAAAAACCATTCATAGTTAAATGAAGTTATCTCCCACTAAGCCCTACAAGCTTATATTTCCTTATAGAACGCAATGGTCAGCGAAGTATCCCAAGTTTGGTAGACTGATGTATCCGACCTTGATGGTGGGAGCACACGTACTGGCATAATGGATATAGATTTAATATAGGTATACCAATGGACACACATCGCACCATATTATAGGCGGAAATTTTCGCAATTGAAATCTGTGCCTGCAAATATCTTCCAGGTCAAAAGGGATATGGGCAGCATGGCCCACAGCCTTTCTGTTGTCCATCAAAGGGATACACGACAGAACCCATACGAAGGTAAGAGAACTCTCAGGTTTCAGCCCAATGTCGTAAGTTTTGTAAAATGAGAATTAATGATAAGATGAACGGAGGAAATCTCAGAGAATATACTGCATACATATGTAATTGCACTCGTATAAGTAGCCTTACACCTTGGAGAATTATTATTACCTCCATCCATTTGAATCGCTGCCTTTCATAAATAGCCAACGTTTGGAGTGACTTCTTAAGCGTTAGCTCAATAGATCTAACTATGTCGGACCCGGCGCGATTATGCCCAGTAACAAGCAAACTAATAATATTACTGGTCCGGAACAGTGTTTCTGGAAGATCCATCATTCTTTACGTTTTTTTTTTGTCTAAAATGCGGAAAATTTTTACCTTTGACCCACAGTGACCCACATTTGACCTCTTCGAGCCAATGGATTATTACGTGTTTTTGCGTTTTCAGAAATGTCTTCGCATATTTTTATTGAATAGGAGCAAAAAAAAAATGCAACTGTACCCGAGCGCACTGGCGCTCAATGGTATTATAACTTTGTTCACCTATGTATGTATGTATGCATGTATTTATGTATATTCAAAAATGCTCAGAATGAAGAGGAAAGTTGATTTAGCCATGCCTCTCTGTGCGTCCGCCCGTCTGTTCGTGTGAACGTTAACTGGGGCAAAAACTGAAATATCTCAACGAAGTTTGGTATAAAGGTTGCCCTTTAATGAAATCAGACGCTGACCACACCTACCACCCATATAACGGTATATTTAAACAAATTTAAAAGCTACGTAATTTCCGTAAATATTGAATCCAGAATGTTGAAAGCAGGAATGTAGAGTAGAATATTGACATAAAATAAGACATTTGTGAAATTTTTGGAAAATTGAGCGTCGCACCACCCACCTCTGAAGAAATGCTGTATCTCAGTAGCTGGTTCACCATCCCGCACCAAACTCGGTACGAACATTTCATAGAGTCTCGTTAAGAAAATTTTTGCAATCGGGCAATAACCACGTCCACCTCCCATATAACGGTAATTTAGTGAAAGCTGTGATAAATTCGTAACTACCGAAGCTTGCAATGATCTCTTAGCAGTTAATGAGAATAAGTAGCAGACACATTTTTAAAAAATTAGCCTGAAAGCACCAAAACACGCTACAGTTATTGGCCTTGGTAGAAAAAGGGAATATGTTGAAAATTTTTGAAATCGGACTAAAATTACGCCCACCTCCCATGTAACGGTAAATTTCAGAAATAGGAAAACTCAGGCACTTCAATAACTAATAACGCTAAATTACTCCGAGTTAATACTTGCAACAATCTCTTAATAACAAAAAAAAAAGATTATTATAGATCCTTGGAAAATGGGCATGGTCCCGCCCACTTATGACCAAATCATTTTAACTTGGTAAGTGTTTGATCGATTTCTGCCAAACGCGGCTCAGTTATTTTATTGAGACTATTTTCGTTTTATCGAAAATGTTTGAAATCGGTGAAAATACTCTTACAGGAAGGTGAAAAACCGTTATTTAATACATTTGCCGGGTATGCATACATACATATGTACATATAAAGTACAATTTCGCCCGTACTTATACTTCTTTTCTTGTGTATTTTTTATTTTCCCTATTTCTTTAGCTGCTTATTGTAGCATACACACAACCGTCAAAACGCTCACTTATTTTGAGTATAAGTTTCTAGCGCACGTTTTTCATACACTGGATTTCGATAATGTCTTCGATTCAACTAATGGTGATTGCCTTATACTTTCTACAAAAGCGTGTTCTAAGTTCGTTGTTGTTCAACTATGTAGGTAGCATAAAATTGCTTGGCTATACTCTTCCAGCATTCAACAATATTTTATACATACAAAAAAAAAATAAAAAAATAAAAAAGTACCAAACAATTGTCAATGTCGCTACAGCGTGCCTATTATCGCCAACGAGGCGTCAGCCATCCAACATCATTATCAATATAATCACCTAGCTTCACCGTCTCGTAGTGGTACCGTTTTATTTACTCGTATTTCAGCTTACATTTCTAACAGCCAAACAGCCAGGGTTGCCACTTTGATAAATTGTTAACAAAAGTGGTAGACAAAATTTGGATAGATAAAACGGTATACTTTTTCTCATTTTGGTAGATATTTGTTGGAAACAAATAAAACTTTTCGTTCCCGCTTTAGTTTTCGTAGCTATCTTTATAACTTTTATGAATTTCTATCCAAAATTGCTTTCATTTTTGAATGCTTTTAGGCACACTTTTTATATACATACATACATACAATATAAAGGTATATCGATAAAAAGCGAACGTATCGTGCTCCATTCAAAACTCATTTTACTGATATCCTGGGGAGCTTTTAGGATTGCCTAAATATTTTAAATGATTCTCTAAATACTTACACACTATGATTGTTGGCAAAAAAAGGTAATACCATTTCTTAACAATGGAAATTTTTAAATGAAAAAAAACACAAAAAACCAGCGGCAAAAAAAATTCAAAAAAAAATCAACGGGAATTTTTAGCTGCACATGGTTGGTTATACTAAACTTCCATGGGCAATAGAACTTCATAGCTTAAATTGTTCTAAAAATTCAGAGTATTGAATTTTTGTTTGAAACGCAAACAATATCCTTATACATAAAAAAAATACCAACAATTTTTTTTGTAATTGCAAAACGTTGTGAATATTAAAACAAATCACCGCCGCAAATTTGCCATTAATATGATCTCAAATACCATATCATTAGTTAAACAAAAAGCTTTTTAAAAACAATTTTAGTTTTAATTAAAGTAACTAAAACAAGTTATTGGTAGATGTTTTTCAAGTGAATGCTAAGTATTTTTTTTCGTCAGTGGCAACCCTGCACACAGCAGCGTTCTTACGAAATTGATCTCAAACTACTTTATTGCTGTAACTGTTGTTTTTTTCTTTTTTGTTTCTTCCTACTACAGGCCAACACGTCAATTATGAAATATTTTGGTGGTTCAACGTTTATGGCATCTAAATCCCCTAGCAATCATTGAGTGTCACACGGTGGCTACTAAATTTGCATAAAAATGTTTTGGGCCCGTTTTGTTCGGGTGTTTTTTTCTTTCGATTACACTCATTATTCTTCGGTTGTTCTTTGGGGTTTTTTATTATTATTATTATTTTTTTTTATATTGTAAAAAGTCACCCAAAATCAACAAGCAATCCCATAATATGTGGCTTAGAAAGTTAACACATAAAGTGTAGCCGTAACTATCGAATTACCCAAACATCGAGCCAACGCTGTGGTTGTCGCCACTTTCCACTTTTATTTTTTTCCCCAACTTCAATTTAAAATAGCTTAGTAGAGTAGCCGTCGATTGGTTTGTGTGTAGCCTATATCTATAAGCGCGAGGAAAGAAAAAATTTAACCCAAAAATGTTTACAAAAAAGTACACGAAAAATTGCTTTTCTTTGTTGCTGTGGAAAATTGGTTTGTCTATTCTACTTTATTGCCCACTACATATCTCCCTCTTTTTCTAGGTTTTTTCTTAGTTAGATTTTTTTGGTAAGCACAGCCACTAGTGTGCGCGCGACTTACGGCTGCATTGGTAGAATCGTTTAACGGTTTATTCCTAGTAATAATTAATTTGGATTTTCGGCGCGCTTAGAGTAAACAAAGTGATAATGCGGCAACGCGATTACTGTGTTGGCTATTATTTGTAACAAGTAGCTGATTTTTCTCTCTGCGCTTCAGTATGGGTAGCTGGCTGCCTCTTTTTGCACACATTTACTTATTCCAAAGCCTGAAAGCAGCAGCTGAGCACTTTCAGCAAAATTATTTTAAGTATCATTCTAAATATATTGTTATAGATACTGTGACCACATTTCCCTAACCAAAAATCGGGACTATTAAAGCACCGAATCCGAACATACAATTTTGTTTGTTTGCCGTTTGGCTTAATACAGTTTTATTTAAAACAAAACAAAGAGAAAAAAAAATGTATAAATTTTATTACTTTTTTAGGTAAATATAACTTACTAACTTAAAAAAGCATGTAAAACAAAATTTCAAAATTTGTGGAACATTTATAAAAATGCGACGAATTTGAATAAATATTCGTCACAACTGGAAACATTTTAATCAGATTTCCTAGACTTGTTTTGAGTGTGCAGTTTTGCAGCCCATTCAATTTTAGTATAATAAAGTGCAAGTTGGGAGAAGCTTGGACTTACCGTTGACTCTTGGCAATTTTTTGCTTGCGCATTTACTTCCTTACACAGTATGTTTAAAGTTTTTTTTTTTTTGTATGGAGAAAATTAGCAACACCTTCCACAAAATTTACCAAATATCAACGGTAAGCCCTGGCTACTTAAAATTTGCACTTTGAATTGGTTGAATGGGTTACAAAACTGCATACTCAGAATGTTTCTAAGAAATTTAATTAAAAAGCTCAAAATTTTGATGAATCTTGGAATTTTGCTAACTTTTGTACGCAGTTTCAAATTCTGACTTACATGGTCTTTGGTAGATAACGAGTCACACTTTCATAAAAAGTAAGCAATAATCAAAAGGAGAATAGCCAAAAAGAGCTAAAATGTCAGTTCACTAAATCTATTTTCGCCAATCTGTCTATGCCTTTCATATCCACGATTTTTTTGATGGTATTAGTATTATTTTTTATAATTTCATTAACTATATTATTACATTGTTAATAAAGATGCTATGTCTATGATTATGGCTCACTTATATTCTATGTCCTTTGTGATAACGAAAGTGCTGCCTCGCTTGTACGAAAAATTGTTTTTAGGCCAGAGTACAGGGAGAGTCTTAATAAATAAACTTATACGTCCCGACTTTTGAAAAATATTCAGCGGGACAATTTTCTCAAAATCGATACTGTCCCCAAAAAAATCGGGACTTTTGCACTTTTTAGGACTATTTTCAAAGTGACGAGAGAGTTTACGCCGCTCTTTAGAAAAAAATGTTTGAAGATAAATACCAAATGCGAGTTAACTTTTTATTGCGAAAACGGCGCTTAGTTTAAGAAAAAGAAAGAACAAATAATATTTACCAAAATTTAATGACAGATGAATGAAATAGCTATTCAAAATTATGAGTTTCCTAAAAGAGGCAACCCTAGAAAGGAAATATTTGGCGCGCACATTTTTGTTAGGCGTTTGGCCGAGCTTTCCTCAAATTATCGGCGCATGCCTTGATGTTGTTACACAAATCGATTAGACTACCTTTCATATTCGTAGTCATATTCGTAGTCATATTCATACTCATATTCATGTTCATATTCACACTCATATACATACAAATATATATTAGTTTTAATATTCATGCTCATATTTATATTAATTTTAGTATTTATACTCATTCATATTCTCATTACATTTTCATATTCATCCTCATATTCAAATACGTATTCATACTCATTTTCATATAAATATATATTTTCATATCCATGTATGTATCATGAGTATTCGCGAACTTTAGTTAAGGCCTCGTTCGGCTGTCTTACACAACGAAAAGAAAAAAATATTTCTGCTTATTTGTGTGTCAATTACCTGTAAAATTTACTTTCACATTGTATCTCTGGGAGTTAGAAATTTTCATTCCACCAACCTTATTATATTCCTCCTCATAATTATAATCATATTCATACTTATATTCCTATTTAAACTCATATTCACATTCCTATTCATATGCATATTCATATTCATACTCATATTCAAACTCATGCTCATATTCATATTCATACCCATTTATGTTCACACTCATATTCGTATTTATCGTCATATTTATATTCATACTCATATATCTTAATATTGACTCTCGCAATCATATTCTTGTGCATATTGATATTCATATTCATATTCGTACTCATATTCATACTCATATTCGTAATAATATTCATACTCATATTCATATTCATATTCATTCTCATATTCATATCCGTATTAATACTCAAATTCATATTCATAATCATATTCATGTTCGTATTCGTACTCATATCCATACAAATAAATATTCATTTTAATATTCATACTCACATTAATTTTAGTATTCATACTCATTCATGTTCACATTTCATTTTCATATAAATATTCCTTCATACCCATGCCAGAATTCACGAAAGGAACAACAAAATATATCTGCTAAAATTTTATTTTTTTTTTGTCAATTACCTGTCAAATTTACTATCACATTGCATCTCTGAGACTAAGCTGTTTAAAGTAGTGATTCCAGCAACATTAAATTTTTTTTGAATTATTATATTTTTTCTATACGGCTACATCCAAAAAAAAATCAACTGAAAACCTGCAACGCTTGTACATGAGCTGCATCGATCATTTGCTAATGTCCCGACGGTCAACTTGGACATCCTTCAATGCTCGTTAGGCAAAACTTGCACGCTCGCGTATCATTTAAGTACTTGAACCCAAAGAAAGGTGTTGCTACTATAGAATTTAATTTTTAGTTCCTTCCTTTATTTTTTATTTGTATTTGCTTTATTTCTTCGTTGTTGTTTCCTAACGACGCTTAAAAGAATTCACCCACTTCTATTTGTTTTTTTTTTTTTATATTTTGTTTAAAAGCTTCTAAATATGTGCATATGTATGCATGTCTGCTAGGTTTTGTTGTGTGTTGTCTTTGCTGAAGTTGGCGTATTAAAAAGTTTGCAATCTAAATCATAGCACGTTTTGCACCTGATTTTTCTTCAACAAATAAACCATAGGAATGCTGCAGCTTCGTAGATGAATAGCTAACGGCCGTTGTGGGCGGCGAGATGAGAAAGAGGGTGGGAAACACGAATAATCGAAGGTTTTAAGAATAAAATAAAATAAAATAAATAAAATACGGGTAAAAGAGAAAAATACAAATCACCAGCCGCATACGAATTTAGCTAACAAGACAAGCATAAAAACTTGTGAAAATTAAGATAAATTGCTAAGTTGAGCAAAATGTTTGAAGTCGTCCGAAAAATGAAAAAAGAATCAAACAAGTTTTTTTCATTTTTACTATTGCTTTCTAATTAAGGCTCAACTGTGTAAAGTTTAACCCGTTTAATTTTTGCGCAGGTCGAACAAGTTTAAGGTAGAATTTGAGCGTGAAATTTTGTATTCTTTCCACATACCTTGCAATATATAAATATTAAAACTGCCGAGTGGTGAACTGATCCAGGAGAGTGATTCAGTAAATTGTCATTGGTCAGGAAAAAATGTCTGTGGTAATCGTTCAATGAAGCATGGCTGCTATGCTCCGCTTGAACCCGGAGAATTGTAGGTTTGGAATGATTATAATATGCTAAGATTTCGTCGACTGGACTGCCACACCTGTAAATGATTGGCGCCTCCTACATAAAATTTGTAGACTGCTTTCTGCTTTCCAAAAAAGGTGGCAACTCTCTTTAATAATGCAACTCGTCACTGAACACGAATAAAGACGCGAGCAATGTTTGACCGTGAAAAAGCGCGTAACAACTTCTCGGGAAAAAAAGATTCTTAACACAATTTACGGGGCAAAAAGAGGCGTGAACTTATATTCGCGGTAAACTACGTTTTGCGGGTGTAACAATATATAAATTCCCTAAAATAGTTATTCGGGAATGATGCTGAATTGATAGTCCTTGGCCGGGTTAGAATCTATGTATGCTAATGAGCCTTTCTTCGCCGAAGTTTTTTTAATCCGTATTTTTTTTTTAATTGTTTTTTCACGCATCCTTTTTCGCCGTCAAAAAACTCGCGCGTCTTTAATCCTGTCTAGTGACGAATTAAAGGAAGACAGACTTACAATTTTTTCAATTGGCACCTACTTATGTACATATGTATGTGTACATATGAATATATATCCATCTACTTAGTAATTAAAAAAAAATTAATATTGCGCAGTAGAGTTATGTGTCGTCGGATAGTAAAGTCGTTTTTCCCTCGTCGTTCGTGGGTGCATTCGCTTTCGCAAATATGCACATTAGTAAATACATATGTACATACATATGCATGTGATGCATACATATTCTCCTTTTTTGGAGTCAGTTGAAATCAAAACAAGCCAGTGCACTGAAGTGGTCAAAGCAGAAGCAGCAAGTAAGTTTTAATTTAATTGCTTTCAAATTTTTAGTCTCGAATTTTTGAATTTCTTTATAAAATTGAAAAAGTTAATAGACAGGTGACATTGGCAGGCTCTAGGCGAATTCATATGTATAACTTGGTAGCGATAGTACAAAACAAACATTTACATTCAGAGAAGATTAGCTCTCAAGAAAATATAAATAGTATCATTTAAGAGCGTGTCAGACGTGGCAAGGGGAAACTTTATTTTACGGACGATCGTTGTGTGCATGGGGGCCGGAGGGTAGGAGGCGTGGCGTTGTTTTTTTGACAGCTGCTCTATTCTGCTCTAACTGGAACTGCTTTGCACTTTTTTCGGTTTCATTAAACACAACTAGAGACTCACAGCCCTATTCGCGTGCTGTCACGGCCGTCAATTGTCACAGTTCAATTGTCATTATCGTGTCATCAACTGTAGTCATAGGTATGCACAATCAATAATGACAAGCGAAAAGTTTGTTTTATTTGCCAGTTGCGGCGAAAGTTTCGCTTTAGAGAAACAGCTGCTCTTTGTTTACATTTTAATTGTTCTTTTTGACCCCCACTGCAACAGATTGGATTTCTTTTAAATAAAATACACCGAAATGGATTTCGAAACGCCGGAAAATATAGTAATTTTATTTTAGGGAAATTCAATTCATTTTATTATGAACTCGAGTATTAACCGGAGTGGAAAATATCAACGCACCACACAAGAGCAATGCAAACGCAAGTATCTTTATAACATAAGTCTTAAAATAAAAGTCGTTGAAGAGTTAAAAATATTTATTTCAATGATAGTTATTATGACAAGACATTTATAATATAAGTCTCAAAATAAAAGTCTTTGAAGACTTAAAAATATTTATCCGGCTGATAAGTATTATGAAAAGACTTTTATAATATAAGTCTCAAAATAAATGTCTTTGAAGACTGATTTATCTTGCTGGTGAATATTATGAAAAGACTTTTATTATATAAATCTTAAAATAATAGTTATCGATGACTTAAAAAAATTTTCTCACACATAATTATTATCAAAAGACTTTTATAATTCTACCGAAAATTTGGATGACTTTTTTAAAACTTCACCAATAAATAATTATTATTCTGTGTCTCTGTTGCTAACTAATAAACTAGACTTACCGATTACGCTTAAGCTATTATTATTATTACTGATATTTTAACTTTATACACTTATGTGCATGCGGTTCTGTGTTACAAAGAAGATTTCAATTTCCCCTTTCCGCTCATTATGTTCACAACTCATATGTATGTTGTCAGTATGTTGCTAAATTTTTTAGTCGATATCCGACACCACAAAAGCCTGTCAGCAGCTTATTGCCAACACAAACGTTGCTATCCTCTCTCTACATTCTGCATCTCGCGGGTTCCATATCCTGATGTTTTTTGCCAATTTCTTGGCGGTGTTTATGTCATCAGCTACTCCATAGCGTCCACAAAAAAAAAAAATAAAAATATTTGTGATTTTTGCTTCCAAAGCTCTTGTAGCTTTCGTTATTTCTACAGCGTCAGCTACAGCTGCTGGTGTATTGCTGCTCCTGCAAGTACATGTAGTATGTACAAAGTGATATCATAATCATCTCGTAATATTCTATGATGCGCTACACATATAATTTAGCAAAGAAATATGTATGTCAGCTATGGCGATAGCAAAACACGTACGACACGAAGCGCCGCAGCGTTGACGAAATTCTGCGGTGTTGGTGGTCGTCACAGGAGCAACATCTAAAATTGAGCAATAAACACACATTCCCATGAAACATGCACGGCCATAGTTGCCAACTTGGTGCTTTAAGCACTAGATTTAGTGTTTTTCGAAAATTAAAACGCCCAAAAAAAAAATTATTTAGTGCTTAGTGCCTTTCTTAGTGCTTTTTTTCTGAACTAAAATTACTCAGAGATAGTAAAAACCTGAAATTTTTAAAGCTGTTGCAGCACTAAATTTACCAGAATCTACAAATTTAAATGCACTAAAATACAAGCATTATTGATAAAAAGCTGAAGTTGCAAACCCAACTTGTTTTGAAAATGCTAGTACGCAGGTAAGTTAAGTATTTCTTTTTTTCATTTCTAATTATTTGTACAAATTTTGATTTTTTGTTACCTCCTGAGTAAAACACATCGTTTCTGGGTGCTGAATCCAAATCTGGCCGCACAATTGCTCTAGCACTACAATTTTTAGATATCCCAATATATATGTATAATGAAAACATCAAATTTTTTGCTCATTTCTACTTAGGGCATCATTTTCATTTGTTGCGATTCGATTTTTTTTCTCGAGATATACCAGCTTTAATGGGCAGTATTTCGGTACGACGTCATAAGCATGAGTCATCATAGCATGTGTAGAAGCTATTCAATCGTTATGAGCGAACAAGTTTTGTTTATTGATTTATGTATGTAAATATTGTTAATTTTTTGCTTTTGTTAAATACAAACCGTTATGAAAAAAGCATCCTTTGATTCAAAAAAATTTGGTGCTTTTAGTGTGGTAAAACGCTTTTTTTCACAAGTTGTTGGTACTTTTTGAAAATAAAAGTTGGCAACACTGTGCACGGCAACCACATCACCTGCGCACTGCTGCATATGTTGCAATAAACGTTTTAAATTTCAGTGAAACATGGAAAAAAATCATAGATAAATGCTAAGTAAAAACTTGCAAACAAGTATTTGCGTTATAGTAACCATGAATACGGGCACATACATATGTGATATGTACGTACATGCTTAAAGCGTACTTACACGATATGTATTTACGCAGATGAAAATTTAGCCTAGCGCCTCCTAGATTCTGACTGTAGAATCAATTATAAGATTCGAATCTTGCTTACTAGTTTTTGTAAAGTAAAATTTCTGCATGTACATATGTATTTGCTAACTTATCAGAGCCTATGGTTATGCACACATACATACATGTTTACGTACATATATTTAAAAACTAGTTTGCAGAATAAAAAGTAGAAAAACTCCCAAAAAATGTCTCAACGTGCTTGCCATTCATGCTGCGTCCTCAGAACACTCCGCCTCCGCTTTCTAATTTGCTGCAGCTTCTGCCACTACTTCGCACAGTTGAGCTTCATTTACCAGGAAAACAGAGAAACATTTTACAAAATGAATTTAAGCGGTAAATGTAAACCAACAACGTCTTTGGCATTTATGTAGTTGCCCAGCTTGACTTGGCTGAATGAAAGCTTGGCGCTGTGGCAGGCGCAGACATCAACCAATCTGCCAGCAACTCTCTCAGAGCAACAGTCATTGAATAATCTGCATGGAACTAAATGCAATTGACGGTGTATATTTTATTTGAAGCATTGAAAAGAAGGGGGAGTGGAGGCATGGTTTAAGTAAAGCATGCAGGTCACAGGTGAAGACTGCTGATTTCATCAACGTCGTTAGTGTTGTGCAACAAATGCTTAAGTGAGCGATACAAGTCTGAGCGCTAGTAGGACTGTTGATTGTGTGTACATAAATATTTATTTAATAAAAAGTTAAAATGCTTTGAGAGAAAATTAAATAAACTTGTGTCTTCATTTTGTGACTGAAAACTTAAGTTTTTATGTAGTAAAGTGGATAGGTACTTATGTTTGTCTGTACATAGTATATACTTTTTAAAACTTTTTTTGAGTCAATTTATTATATTTAATTGCCTTTAAGTAAAAATCACTTATAATTTCGGTTCAAATTTATGCATAAATAAATATGTACGCACGTATATGCAGCATGCATGCAGTCTCACATTTAACCGTCGTCTGTCTGTCTGTCACTCACTTTCTCAGGCAGTTGAGGTCGGTGGACGTTCATCCATAAATTGTGACAATGCTTTGCTGTTGCAGGCATTCGCATTTTCCCACTGGCATACATGTACATATTTGTGTATAATTCTTGCAAACTTTGTAAATATTTACTACCTCTTCGCCCTCTTGTTACTTTGCGCATTTAAGCGTCTG
The DNA here is from genome assembly GCF_001687245.7 of Rhagoletis zephyria. Taxonomy (NCBI): domain Eukaryota; kingdom Metazoa; phylum Arthropoda; class Insecta; order Diptera; family Tephritidae; genus Rhagoletis; species Rhagoletis zephyria. The sequence goes on from NW_016158022.1 coordinate 166,753, forward strand.
TTACGAGTATGTACTTACATACATACATTAATACAGTGACTCACAGAAATATTTTCCATTGAGGCTTTTTAAGATATTCAAAATGTTTTTGATGGTAAATTTTTTTCGGTATTTTTTTTCATAAAAATATCGCTCATTCTATAACAAAAACCGTATAAATAAAAATTTCAAACTTAACAGATTTATAGTCCATGCAATTTTTGTATAGGAAAGGGCACATTAAAGTTGGTAGAAAATTTAGTTGATTTTTGCTGGCGGCGTTGAGCATTTGCTACAATACAAAAAATGCGCACATTATTATATTAAAATTTAATGGGCTATAAAACTGTCTAATACAATTTTTTGTAAAGCATCTGAGTAAAAATTTTGAAATTTTGATGAAAATTTGCTGAATTTTCTTTAAGTTTGAAACTTTATTTACATGGTTTTCGTTGTATAATAAGCCATATTTTTATTAAAAATCTACGAAAAAAAATCACCGTACAAAACTTTTTGACTGTACATAAATACATAGGTTAGGTTAGGTAAGCGGGCTGCCTCCTCATGTGGAGGCACACTTGGACTCGACTAAGCTGTCCGTTGTGATGCCCTTAGAGCGGGGGAAAAGGGGGAGGGAAAGAGGGACGCAGGGTAGGGTAGGGGGAAGGAGGGTGAAGCTCTGGGAGAAATAAAGACGACACCTATGGCTTTTTGCTGGAGAAACGCTCCGCGCTCACAACGAAGCTCTTCAGTCGACTGATGTCCACACCCGAGAGCACATCGGGAGTGTGAAAAAAGTGCGACCCAATGTGCTTAAACCTTAGGCTCGCAAAGGCAGGGCACCAGAGCTGCAGATGTTGAGATGATTCCACCTCATCGTCCTCCATGCAGCTGGTGCAGTAAGGGTTATCGGCGACACTCAGCCTTACCGCATGGTTACCAATCACACAGTGACCAGTAAGCACTTCCACCAATAGTGAGAGATGCAGCTTGCTTAGTCTCAAGAGCTCCCTAGACCGCCCCCGGTCCACCCGTGGCCAGAAAGACTTTGCCACCCTGCACTCCAAGGTGTTCGCCCAGCGCTCGCTGAGCTGACTAAACGCCCATCTGTCCAGAAGCAGACCACACGAGGTCAGAGGAGCCCCCAGACCCTCCCTATCCGAAAGTAATTCCTCGAGGGTTCCCTGTCTTGCTAGCTCATCAGCCATGCAGTTGCCAGCGATTTTTCTGTGACGTGGAACCCAAATAAGCTTAATAGCAAAATAGTTAGACGCGGTCGATAGGTAAGACAAACACTCCCTCACCGTTTTTGAACGCACCGTCAGGGAGCCAAGAGCTTTGATGGCAGCCTGGCTGTCAGAATAGATATTTACCTCTTAAACAGATGTTACACTAGAGAGCAACCAATCCGAAGCCTCTTTTATTGCGGCCACCTCAGCCTGGAAAACACTACAGTGATCCGGTAGCCTAAATTTCAGGTTGATGGAAAGCTCTTCGCAGAAGACACCTCCGCCCACCTTGCCATCCAGCTTCATCCCATCTGTAAATAAGTTTAGAGGTCCTCGGTTCAAGATACTGCACCCCTCCCAGTCTTCCCTAGCCGGAATGTGGGTGGTAAAAGATCCTTTCGAACCAGGACCGGCGTGCAGTGGTCTGTCCGAGTCGGTAGGAACCCGAAGTCTCTTAGAATTCCGGAGTGCCCATAGCTCGAGGTGAACTTGAAGTCCACCCCTCTTAGCCTTACTGGGGAACGCGCAGCGGCAACCCTGCCAGCTATGTCTATAGGCACAACATTTAACATGGCATTAAGCGCAAGAGTAGGTGTGCCCCACTTATTCCAATTAAGACAGCTCTTTGCACCTTCTTCAGCTGCTTGACGATGTAGGCCTTGTCAAGTGCGTTCCACCAGACGAGTACCCCATATAAAAAGATTGGCTTGATTATAGTTTCATAAAGCCAATGCACTACCTTCGGCGAGAGGCCCCAGCGTTTGCCAATGGCCCCTCTGCAACAATGCAGTGCTACTGTAGCCTTCTTGATTCTTTCCTCCACATTAGGCTTCCAGGAAAGCTTACTGTCAAGGATCAAGCCCAAGTACTTCACACTGTCAGAAAGCCTCAGAGGAAGACCACCCATAGAGGGAAGACGGCAATTCGGTATCTTATACCTCCTAGTAAACAGATCAAGCTCCGTTTTACTGGGATTTACACCCAGCCCGCAGCTAGAAGACCAGTTCTCAACCAAGCTCAAGTAACCCTGCATAAGCTCAAATAGTGCTTCCAGGAACTTTCCTTTTGTTATCAATACTACATCATCGGCACAGACAGCCACTTCTTTCCAGAGCCACCAGCAGGTCATTGATTACAACGACCCAAAGTAATGGCGAGAGAACTCCCCCTTGAGGAGTACCTCTACTCACACACCTCCGGATTGAAGCGTTGCCCCACTCTTCCGCGACAGTTCTATTGCAAAGCAAGCGGTAAATAAACCTGACAAGGTCGGCTCCGACCCCTAGCTTATTTAGGGAGTTAACTACAGCCTCAGGCAAAACATTATTAAAAGCCCCTCGATATCAAGGAAGGCACCGACCGCAAATGCCTTCTGTGAGAAGGATTTCTCGATATTTTCAACGACCGTGTGGAAGGCCGTTTCGACAGACCTGTCCTTGCAGTAAGCATGCTGATCCAAGGAAAGGCGCTCCCTGAGGATCCCGCTTCTTAAATACATATCGATCAGCCCCTCCAGCGTCTTCAGAAGAAACGAGGAGAGACTTATCGCCCTGAAATCCCTGGGTGATACATGAGAGGCTTTACCCGCCTTGGGAATGAACACGACTCTGACCACCCTCCAAGGCCCCGGAACATGACCCTTAGCCAGACAACCCTCGAAAATGGGCATCAACCAACGGCACGACACTTCTGCAGATTTCTGCAGTTGGGCCGGTATTATGCCGTCGGGGCCCGGGGCCTTGAAGGGCTTGAAGGAGCCAATGGCCCAAAGAAGGCGATCCATGGTTAGGATTTCCGAGACATTCGTCTCGGGGATCGACTCCTCTAACCGGATCCCTCCCGGATCCGGGTTGCAGGGGAAATGAGCATCAAGGAGAATCCGAAGAGACTCGTCGCTGCTCATTGCCCAGCCGCCACCCTCATCCCTGATGTATCCCAGGGCAGCGGGATTCTCAGAAAGAACTCGCCGAAACCTTGAACACTCCTGACTACCCTCCAGGCTTTCACAGAACAGTCTCCACGATGTCCGCTTCGCTTTTCTGATCTCGGACTTATATATCCCAAGCCCAATCTTATACAGTGCCCAGTCGGAGACAAATTTACTCTTCCTGGCCTTATTGAAAAGGCCTCTGCTTGAGGCCCTAAGATCAGAGAGCTCCTCCGACCACCAGAGCGGTTTGCTCTTACCTTTGTGGTAACTCACGGGACAAGACATATCAATAGCCCTTTTACACGAAGTGGTGAACACTCCAATTAATTCGTCAATTTCTCCTTCACTCCAGGCCCCGGCCCCCACGGGCGCAACCGGAAGCAATTCCTGCAGACTTCTGCAGTATAAGTCCCAGTTGGTTCTCCTCAGATTCCTGTAAGGTTTGTACTTAGGACGCGCTTCGTCCAAAGCGAATTGTATGTACCGATGATCGGAAAAGGGGTGCTCACTAAGAACTCTCCAGCCAGATATACGGACATTATATCAGAAGAGACCAACGTGATATCTAAAACCTCTTCTCCACTAGCCGTTACAAAAGTGGGGTCGCTCCCCCTATTACATATACATAAATTTTCATTAATTATAAAATTAAAGAGTGACTCACCTCTACTGTTGATACCTGAGCAGCCCCAAATCGTATGGTGGGAATTCGCGTCAGACCCAATAACAACGCGGATCCTCCTGCGTCTAGCTTCTGCCACCGCATTCCTCAGTAAGCACGGAGGTGGCTCCACCCCGTCCTCGTGTGCCATATAAGCGGAGATTAACCAGAGTTCTCCGATTGTACCCTCTAGGCTCACCGTGACAATCGCTGGAAAAGAGGCAAAATAAAAGCATTAGGTTCCTTCCTGATGAGCATGCAGGAACAAGGTCTACCTGCATCCCGCTGCACCACCAGTTTGTAGTCCCTCGTCCCGATACCAGAAACCTTATTGCAGCTGCTCAGCCACGGCTCCTGGATCAGGACTACATCAACTCCACCTTGCTCAAGGTGGATTAAAAGGTTGGCTGACGCCGCCTTAGAGTGCTGAAGATTGATCTGAACAATATTCATCCTCCGCAATCCTCTCCAGCACACCTCCGCAGGCGCCATCCCCATCGGACGCAAGGAGCAAATCCTCCTCCGCCCTGTCGAACAGCGGGCCAACAGTGATAACCGATCCATCACTCGAAGGAGGGCCAGCAATGCTGTCACTGTCCGACATGACGGACTCGACCTCCATACCTATGGGGGCATCCTCCACATTCATATTTTCGCCCACCAGCGCAACCGGAACAGGCTCATCATCCCCTCTGGAGTCGGTCTGGTAGACCTTCATGACTACCTTCTCGAAGCCATAGTAGATGACTCCCTGTCTTTCGGCGAGAGGCTTAAGAGACTCCGAGTTCAGCAACATCAGCGCTTGCCGAAAGTCACCGTCGGAGCTCTCAAACCGGATTGCCTTCCAGTTGTGCGCTGGAAGGTCAGGGTTGCAGTAGAGGAAGATATCTTCCACCTCTCTCAGCGAGGAAGGTGCCGAGAGAAGCCAGGCCCGAGCACGCGGACACAAGGGAAGGTCCCCCTTGTCCACAGCCTCGAGTTTGGCTCCCACCCAAACCTCCCCGGCCAAGGCTACTGCCGCCTTGTAAAGCGCGGCCGACCGCTCATCGGCACACACCATCATCCCCTGATGCCAACCAGCACTCTTGCACCGCGGCGGTGGCCCCGGGTTTTCCCTGACCACCCTCATAAACACCCCTGATAAGGCCGAAGAGACCTTCCTCCAATGCTCCCTGGCGATGGCCCCGTCACCCTTACCCCGATCCAAAACACCCAGAGTGATAGAGCCCGCCTGTTTAGC
>NW_016158023.1:0-17445 GCF_001687245.7 Rhagoletis zephyria
AAAAGAACTAAAAAGTATAAAATAATTTGTAGATATAGCGATTCCGTTTAAGAAGAATAGGAAGTTCCCTAACCTGATTTAATTTAACTGTTTTAAGTTAGCTAAAAATATGATTAAAGTGATTGATTCGTAGTTATAGTCAAAATAAAGTGCACTGTAAAGTTAGTTGCAGCTTTTTGGCATAACTTTCAATGGGGTGTCTGTAAAAAAACTGCAACAAACTTTACAGTGCACTTTATTTTGACTATAACTACGGATCAATCACTTTAATCATATTTTTAGCTAACTTAAAACAGTTAAATTAAATCAGGTTAGGGAACTTCCTATTCTTCTTAAACGGAATCGCTATATCTACAAATTATTTTATACTTTTTAGTTCTTTTTGTAATAAAAGCGTGTTTTTAGTTTTTTTAACTATAATATTATTTTCTACTTTTTAGTCTTTTGAAATCTTGCAGCTAATATTATACTAAATTTGACTTAACAAACAAAATTTTCAATATATTTCAATTTAAATAGATAATACACCTATTCTGAATATAAACCAAATTTGAGCACAGATGCCGAATTTTTAATTATATAGACTCACGCGCCACATAACTGCCAAAATTTTTTGTGTAGTTATTTCTTTTCATGTAAGCAATATGCATTCTAAATGTGAACTTAATCGGATCATAAATACGGGTTTTCCAAATATCTCGACTCCTGCGCCACCTGTCGGGAAAATTTTTTGTGGATTTATTTATTTTCATATAAGTCATATATGTTCTAAATATGAACCACATCGGATCATAAATACGGGTTTTCCAAATATCTCGACTCCTGCGCCACCTATCGGCAAAATTTTTTTCGGATTAATTTCTTTTCATATACGTAATAAATGTGCTAAATACGAACCAAATCAGACCATAAATGCGGGTTTTACAAATATCTCGACTCCTGCGCCACCTAGCGGATTAAAACATTGAGCTAAGTTTGAAGTTTCAAGTCTGTAGCTCATCGGGAAGTTTGTTAAATATTGACTGCAAAGTTCCAGGACATACATACATACATTGTAATAAAAGCGTGTTTTTAGTTTTTTTAACTATAATATTATTATTTAAGAAACATAGCGTGTCAACAGTTTTGGGTTTTAGTTGCGACCTTTTTTCGTTTACTATTGAAGCTGCTTTACTATACATTCTCTCCGATTCTACTGGTGACGTTAGGCCAACATAGTTTCCATATATATTTATGTATGTACATATACATAAGTATTGCCGCTTTATAAAACGCACATTCACCATTTTTGTGTCTGAAATTTGGAAAATTTTCGATAGTGAACTTATTCGATAGTTTGGAAAGTACAAAGAAGTTTTTAGTACCAAATGAAGGTAGATAAACTTCTACATCACTATGTAATCAAATAGATGCCCAAAAGTTTACCGTTTTCTTGTAATATATTCTTAAATTCGTCGCTATTTCCTTTTTATGTGCTCAAAGTGATAAACGTGATTTAATATTTCCAAGCCATTTCTAAGTTTTCTTCAAAGATAAATCAAAAACGGCAATGGAACCTTCTGGTTCAGGTACTTAGGCAATACAAAGTGATCTTATTTTTCTTTTACTATGGTTCTAAATATTTTGTTTTATTTTTGGTAGAAAGGATTAAAAACAAGAGGTTTTTGACTATATACGTTTAGATATAGTTGTGAAGTAGGTGAGATCAAGCAAAAGGGTTTCCATTTACATATATCTTGAATATTATAGTTGCATTCTGCGAAAAAAAGTTGCGGCATGTCTGCGCTCTTGTTCAGTATATCGATTTATATAATATATAACCTGGTTGGTGAAATATACACGAAATTCTCGAGGCGGAACAAAATCAAATATAACAAGTAGGAAAGTCTAAGCTCGGGTGGAGCCGAACATTAAATACCCGGCGCAAGTATAAAATATATGTTTTTTCACCTTTCCGAAACCTACCGCTAGATGCTAAGCCGGGGTGTATCAATTTTGAGTAAATTAGCGTCCTTAAATTTCGAAATATTGAAGTTTCAAGCATTACTGAAATTTACCGTTAAATGAAAAGCGGCTGTAATTTAAGTAAGTGTAATTTATTTTCAAAGTTTTTCGTCTATGTGGCAAGCACAATAACCATACCGAGTTTGGTACAAATTGGTAGAACGGTTACCGAGATACATATATGTGATCATATGTGGGCGGTGCCTCGCCCATTTTCCAAAATTTTATCATAAACGTATTTCTTGGTAAAGAATTGTTGCAATTTTGAATAAATTAGCTTTAATATTTATTGATTTATCGAATATTTTGTATTTCTCTAAATTACCGTTATATGGGATATGGGCATGGTTATTGTCCGATTTTTTAAATTTTCTGCCATTTAGTATACTGTACCAAGGCCAACAACTGTGCCAAGCTTGGAAGAAATTGGTGCAGCGGTTACCAAGATATACACATGTAACCATAAGTGTAAGTAATTTTGAGTGAATTATATTCAGTTGTTACTAAAATATCGCAGTTTTCGTATTTCTGGAAATTACCGTTATATGGGAAGTGGGCGTGGTTACAGTCCGATTTCGCCCATTTTCAATACCAACCTACCTTGGATTAACAGAAACCTACATGCGTAATTTTGTTGAGATATCTCAATTTTTAATATTTAAAAAACGGCAACACTTTTAGCTGAAAATTTTTTGTTTATCAGAGAGCTCCCCCCCACCTACCTTCCCTTAAAGTTTGGCAGATTACTTCTGGGACACCCTGTATACAGAAGAAATCCTGAAGGAAATATTGGTCCAATTGCTCCAAAAATATAGTTGTAGGTATAGAACAAAGATAGTCCAAAAATTTAAAGCAATGTAATGTAAAACAGGTGAATTGTACTAAAAGTGGTCCGAATGTATTGCACAAGGTATGAGTTTTGTTCTTAACTTGGTTACAAGGTAATGCAGAAGCGGACAATTGGAGCCTAGGACTTTCAATGTTAAATGTAAATAGAATTTTACATGTCCTTGGACCAAACTTGGACTACTTACAATCACTTGCATTCTAGTTTGTCGTGTGCTCTAAGTCTATTCCGAGATTTTACAGGGAAGGGAACATTCTCTTTGCAGATCTTCCGCTGTATTCAGCGTTGCCACTGACAATTGTTTACCCAATTTTCTTCCCAAATCTGACCAAAATCGTTTACAACCTACCAAATAAATTTAAATTACAAAAAAGCATTCTGAAAGCATACAGTTCATTTATTTAAGATTGAATGTTTCGAATACAAAACATTTACATATATACATATATGTACTTTGTATGTACATTTTAAAACAAACAAGAAATAAATAAATGCAGGTACAGTCTTAGGCACAGAGATGAGATCATTTAACATTTTTTGAATTATATACATATGTACATGTTATGTAACAATAAATTTAATTTCTTAAAAGTAAATTTAAATCAAATAATTACACATGCAAATCTTTAGCAGCTGGCCACACATAGTGCGGGTCATTTTTGTTAACAAGTTCCTTGCATAACATTATGCTTTTGATACTGTCAATCTTAAGTTTATTTTTCAGTTTAGCTTTAATCAAAGAAAGCGTTGAAAATTTGCGTTCTGCAGCCGCAGAGCTATGTGGTAATGAAATTATATTATATATAAAATTGGCGCGATGCATGAAGCTATTTTCATTCATTCCATTTGTACTAGAATACAATTTTTTCCAAAGCATATCAGTATCCAGATTACTGGAAATGTCAAGGTCACTTAGCCCCAGTAATTATATCAGGATCGCAATCTATGAGATGGGGGAAATTTAACGAAATAGGTAAAATTGGTAAATCTTCTATAGACATCTTAAATTTATTTAGTTCAAAAACTTTATGTAAAACTTTAATATATTGGTTTTAACTTCAAGAATTTCAGTACAATTGACATTACTTTTCATAAACATCTCAGCTTTCGTTCCAACAAAAATGTCAGATATTTTAATATTATCATTTTCATTTTTAAAATCAATATTAATATAGTTACTGATCGCATCTTTTTTAATAAAGTAACTCAAAATTTACAGATAATGTGGTTTGATAGTTGCTTATAAGTATCGCAAACGAGAGCATTCATCTTGGAACTCTTTGCTAAGATTGTTAACGATGGTAACAATATACGATAGAAATAAAAAATAGCATTTGGGTTGCGGAATGTGTTCCTTCTCCCAGGTCTGGATATCGCATACCGTTTACTTCATAAAAGCAGGAAATAAAATAAAGTTTCAAACTATCCCATTGCTCAGCTATTCTTAACACAACGCTTTCTAGTGAAAGCCATCATGTTTGAGATATGCCCAAGATTTTGTGGGGTTTTAACGAACAGTAGTCCTGAAATTCCTTCAGCTCATGTATCCCTTTTGGACTGTGTGAAAATAAGCTATGTACATATATATATTGCGGCACAGTGTCTCAATAGGTAGGTTCAGAAGGCGCATTGAGAGCAACCGTTGCTAAAAAAAAATCAGTGATCGTAATGCGTCTTCTGCACGGCTTGATACATTAGCTGTCAAATTAAAAAACACACAACATGTTGTCTGAAATGATCAGAAAAGTATTACCATCATCTAACACGCAACTGTTCAGTTGATCAGAAGTACAAAGCAACGCGTTCAGAAGGTGCAATCGGAACAGTTACTGAGCTGTTGGGCCTTCTGAACATGCCCAATGCTTTGCTGAATGTAAATTTTTTTAAATATTTCTAAAGCGGCTCAATGTATCTTAAATCAACATGTCTTGTCTACGCAAGGATGCTTGCCACAATTTGTTGATTTCCAGATGGTCTATATATATATATTTTTTTTGCTTTATTTTAATTACCCGTAAAGTGCAAAATGCTTCATTTAAATATAAACGTATTTGATTTAAATATTTTCCATTAGTTATACAGTACTTTCATTAACGGTTTTAGTAAGATCAAATATGCCGGAGTTATATGCACAATAAATGTTGAATAACTTTGACAATAGAAAGGTGTTCTGCACAAAAATACTGTTTATCGAGTTTACATTTCCGGTGTCAAAATGCTAATTTCAGGCCGTTTTCCAAAGGTTCCCTAGGGGTATGTGGAAGGTTTCGAGGGATCGGGTGTGACTTTTTACTAAGTGTGAACTGTGCTCTTTCTAGTGTGATAACAAGACCCACGCCCCTTCCTCCTCCGACCACTAACCCAAAACAGAGGGTAAATAACTAAACATTTCCAATTTAACTATTTGAGCGTAAATATTTCCGCGTAGTTTTACAAAATTATTGAAACATTACAAGGCAAAATGAAGTCCGCAGTGGCAAATTGTAAAAGTGAAAACAAAAGGCAAGCGTGCGATATAAGTTTTTTCCGTACATATCTACATACATATAATTTCATGAATTTTTCCAACATCCGGCGTGTTGAAAATCGTACTTACCTAAAGGGCTACATGCCCAAAATCATTGGTACGTGTCCCCTTTTAATTAAACTTTGCATATTTATTAATTCCTGCAAAATTTGACCATTTAGTATTGATATTAAGACATAATTCCGCATTGTTTACATATTTTCCTATAAGTTTTGGCATTCGCAATTGCACTCAGATGACGTCAAGTAAAAATTACACTCAAAAATCCTCTCTCATGGGCGCAATCTTGTATTCTATCATTCTTGGATCTGATGAAACTTCTTCCTTGCCGATTCGTAATCAGCACAAAAAAGTCTATCAATTAGCTTTAACATTTGGCGCATAAAAATCAGTGTTGCCATGTCCCAGTCGGAAAAGTAGCAATGCATTACATGCGTGGTAAATAATATAATGTATTTCTTATGAGTTTTCGATTATATTACTGATAACTATGTAATCAGCATTCTAATGTATTCAAGTTCTAAAAATTTCATATTAAAACACATTCATTTCTCGATACTAGGTAATGCAAAGTTGAATGCCCCACTTTTCTTAGGACATCGCCCTGGGGGAAAAATGCATTTTCGAATGTGAAAAGGGTTGTTTTACTAATTATTTTTTTGATTACTATACATTACATTTTCCCACTGGGTCGTTATAGGAAGGACGCTAGTAAAGCGCAGGTAAGGCGTTAAGTGTATGAGAAGTGAATGTGCAGTACTGCTTTCTGGATGGCGGATGACGAATAACAAGCAAAACATTGCAAACGCAAAATAAAAAAAATTAATTAAGTAATGTAAAATTTATTACCGGGCACGTTCGGACGATAAAGAATGCGACAAGGTGCTGTGATATTATTGGCACTGCTAAAATAAGCAAAGTAAAGACAGCAACGTAACTTAAGAAAGGTGCACGTTGGCATTCGACTACAGAGGACTGATTGAATGCAGATAAAACATATCCCTACCCAACTCATCAGTCGTACAGCCACCGTGGCTTTGCAATGCGATAATTACATTAAGTAGGTATTGCATGTATTAACATATTTTACACCCGCATTCTGGAGAATTATAAATTGAGTTTTCGAAACATTTATTAACTCAGAAAAAAGTGTTTCATTAAAACAAGAAACCAGTTTCCTTATTTTAGAGTTAGGTACTGTTTTTTCCTTAATATTACGAAAAATTTACACAATTTGAAAAGTGGTTCCTTAATTCAGGTAATGATTTCCTTAAACAATTGTGAATCTTGTCAGTGCTGTTAATACAAGGTTAATTGCTTTCCTGGCAAATGTCGGCTGTGGCGTCGCGAAAAGACTGCTGGTTCTGGTTCTGAGATCGCAGGTTCGGGTCCGGTTGGAGGTAGTTTAAAGTAAGGTAAGCCATTCAATTCAAATATAAGTTAATATTCATGCCTATTACAGTATCCGAGGGATGCCATTCGCACGAATCTAATACTTCACTCTCGCTTATTATGACAGTGAGAATCAGATTAGATCCGCGCGGATGGCATCCGTCGGATATCATAATAGGCATGAATAATTGTAAAAGTAATTTCATGTACATATATACGAAAATCTAAAAAACAGGTACACTTTCAAAACAAAAATTTAAACTTTTTAATTTGTGGGCACACCTACATACATATATTTTATATATCGTCGTTTAAAGTACAAAACCGCGTATCAATAAAATGCAAAACCGCGTATCAAGATAATGAAAAACCGCGTATGTGAGGTTGCATAAATTATTTCCTAGAGAGTAAAAAACACTCATATTTCAAAATGGTTCTTTTTTTATGAAGCAATCGCATTTCTGGCTGTAGTTTATTTCAGGACGAATGGATAAGGATTCAGCCAAGAGCTTGTGTTAGCAAATTCAATTTTTGGCAGCAAATGTCAGTTATGCGGTTTTGCAGAGTGACGATACGCGGTTTTGTACTTTAAACGACGATATGATTATATTCCTTATCTCTTAATAAATCGAAAAGTGCAATTCATTTTCATCAAGTGCTTCAAAAGTTAGACAAGGAATAAACATTTAAGCTGATGCCACATAAAACGCTTGTTTCGCTTTACGTGACAGATTCGCTTTGACAGAAAAGACATGCAATAATACTAAGTTTCCCACATACGCAACGCTGACGCCAAAGCGACGCCGAAAGCTCGCCAACTGTCATCTTTTCGCGCGCGTTGAGCGTCAGCTGATTTTTTACAACGCTTTTATCAACTTGCAATGGGCGCGTTTATAAGTCGGAGCTGTTGGGTAACCGTTGGCTGTTTGTCTTAGAAACGCACAGTTGAGTAGTTACGCTCAGCCCAACAGTTGGCAACTTTCCGCCATTTTTTCCAGCGGAAAATTTTTACGCTACCTGAACTCAACGTGTTGGGCTTAGCCTAAACAGCTGATCGAAAAGACTTACGCCGCTTATATTAAATTTAACGCCGCTTTGTTAGGTGGCAGTTGCAAACAAATTTATTATATTTTATATTACTGACGTGATAAAGTAACTAAAATATTTTATAATAATACTACGTTTCTAAATATATGTTTTTAAGATGTTTGCTATATAATTTTACACTGTTCAATTCATTGTAACATTGAACGATTCAACACGGCGGCCGCTCAGCGTTGAATTCTAAATAGTATCGGCGCAACTATCTCTATTTGTTGCAATTTCATTTGTTTACATTTATCAGCTGTTCATTTGGCAGCATATTTATCAAGCCGTTTCTAAGACGTAACTGTTGGGTTCAACAGTTGCCAGCAGTTTCGTAGCAGTTGAGCTAAAGAGCTACGTCTTATGAACGCGACCAATGTTGTATGTCCAGACCACCATACTATAAATATAGCAAAAGTATTTATGGCAAGCCTAGTCTAGATATCAACCTCGTCATAGATATCATATCAAAGACATACAAATAGAAAAACTCTAGAGATAGATGTCGCCTCACCAGAAGAAGTTACAAATATGCACTACATACGCTACAGCGGAAATGGACGACACGCCATTTCTTTAAATGAAATTAATTGCTGCTATATGTATGTATGTACATATGTATTTTGCTTTTTAGTCTTCTGTTCTCTTTCGCTGCAACTTGAATTATTTTAATATCAATTGCAAAATTTTGTACAGACAAGACTAAAGAGTAGAAAAAAAAAAAAAACTTTTTAATATACAACGCTTTTATAAATGGACTAAAAAGTAGAAAATAATATTTCTCAGTCCCACAGAACTTTTTTTGATAACTTTTGATTTTGAAATTTTAGCAAAAGTCATTATAAACAATAAACATATGTATGTATGGGGGCATATGAATAACGACCGCTTAAAATCGATCTCAAATTTGTACTTTCGCTGTACAATGTTATGTAGTTTGACTATTGACCATGAAATCGAATGCTTTGTACTGCATGCGCTCCACGTTTTTCGTTTTCAATGTCATTAATTGTTTATATTGACTTTTGCTAAAATTTCAAAATCAAAAGTTATCAAAACAAATTCTGTGGGGCTGAGAAATATTATTTGCTACTTTTTAGTCCATTTATAAAAGCGTTGTATATTAAAAAGTTTTATTTTATTTAATTCATTTATTTTCCTTTTACTCTTCACATTCGCTTGAGACGGACGCGACAAATTTTCAATTTTTTACAAAAAAGCAAGGTAAATGTAAAATTTTACAAAAATAAATCCGTAGTAATTAGTTTTTTAACCTTTTAGCAAGGGATGGAGGAGAAGCTAATTGAGGCCATCAAAATGCAGCCATGCCTGTTCGACAAAAGTTCCAACTTATTCCGGAATAAGTATCTGAAGGAACGGGCATGGCAGGCAGTTGGATGTTATCGAGTTTATATAAGCCCTTTCCATATAATTTTTTCATAAACAAATATTGCGAAATTTCTAGGGTAAAATTTTAAAATGACATTTTCAATATTTACCAGCCCTTCTGCACTAGAAACTTGAATATATTTAAATTCTACAGGATTTCCTAATTACACATTTTTCTGAATTTTTTAAATCATTTTTGAATTACTGGCGTCAGACTGAAAACTAAAAATGCAATTTTACTATATTTGGTCCATAGTTTCGCAAATATATTGATATTTGTGTTTAAAATTTACTATCGCGCGGTGTTATACATTCAATGAGCTAGACATTTATAAAAAAATATTAATTATTAAATAAAAAAAGAAATATAGCCAATACTGCCATCAGTGCAAATTACAAATCCCCTAAAAAGTCCGGTATCCCGGGATACCGGGATTAACATTCCTAATGTACACATATATTGTGANACCGGAATTTTCGAGACCTTACAAATTCCGGGATCCCGGGATTTACATTCCTACTCACTAGTCCTTCTGGAATATAGTTGGGTATATGCCCATCGGGATGCTTTTTTGAAATCTAGGGCAACACACATTGGCCACAGTGTTCCCCTCCTTAAGCAGGAAGCATTGAGTTTATGAGTTGTAGTACGGGATCATTTATGAATGGTATTAGGATACCCAAATGACCAGTTAAGGCCCCACTTTTAAAGATACTAAGGTTGGACAGTCTGAGGGCGCTCTTTCTATATAAGCTAGAGGCAGTATACCTGTGATGACTCCAAGCGCCTCTGTCGGGCACGTGCGGTGGCTTGCTTGGCTTTTGGCTACCACGCCACTGTCGCATAGGTTACAATCGATTATATCAATGTACTGAATGACCAATACTATATTTTCGGGGATATTCCCCAAATTTTAGCATGGAGAATTCGACAAGCGTAAAATGCCCTCTTGGCTTAATTTGTAAGCGCTGTGAGATGTGAATTCCAGTCGAGTCCCGTATCTAATATTACGCCTAGATATTTCACCTCTTGTGAGAACTTAATCTCTAATGGCGTTTTCTTTTCTCGAAAAAAATTTCACCTTCTCATATTCTTATCAGGGAGCAACATTTTAAGGAAAGAGCACGCAATATGCATGTGAAGATGCTGAGGAAAGAACACGATAACTTCGCAGCCCTGGCGCAGGCATAATAAAAACAACATTATTTCGAGAAAAGAAAACGCTGTAACACGCTCAATTTGGGTTTGGTCAAGTTGACCTTCCTTCTTTTGGTAATTGGGACGTCTAATGACTTCATTGGGTTAATTGACAGGCTCTTTTGAGCACACTATTCTAGAGTTATTTTTAGAGCAGACTGCATCCTTGAGCATAAGGTCACCTCATCCCAGCCTATCACGTAGATAACAAGGTCTTCAGCATATCCGTATGTATTAAAGCCATTCCCTTTAAGCCTCTCTAAAACTTCCTCCACCAGTGTCCACAGTAGGGCATACATGTGAACATATATGTATGTATATTAGACTGAGTCAAACAAAATGACTATTTTACGGTTCCATATTAAAATTTCGTTGTTGATGACAAAAAATATATTGTGGCAAAATTTCAGCCCCGTATCTTAATTTTCCAGTTAGCCCCGCAAAAACAAGAATTTTCAAGGAAAAACATTTTGGTGTATTTTATATGATTAATTAAGTATAACAATAGAAAACCAGTAGATAATGAAGTGCAAGCTTGAAGTAGCTGGCCTTCCGGGTAATTTTTGGCAATTCGATATTTTTTTGCAAGATCTACGTATGTTAAATTAGAATTCAGCATTGTTTTTTCTAGCATATCGACATTTATTTTTATTAATGACAAGGATATTTTTGAATTCGCAACGATTTTCATAAAAAGATAAAAATTTTACAGTCTAAAATTAAATTTTTAGTTAGAACACAAAAAAATGGAAATTTAAAGTTAACGCCTGTAGAAAGTGGTTACACTTAGAAAATTGGAAGAAGTAAGTTTTAACAATTTCCATAAGAAAAACAAAAGTTAAGAGGTTTGCCATTGTTCCCGAGGGGCGATCGCGGTTAAGAAAGGTAATAAAAGGACATTCAAATACCAAGTTCAACAATTTATCTATCTATACGTAAAAATGCGACTTCGGAATTTTTGGAATGTATTTAATTAATAAAATTTGTTAACTTATCAATATATTACATATCATTTATATCTTCTTTTCGGAAAAATCCGGGACCGAGAAAATACCACTGACCGACCCCCACGTCTCTGTAGTAGGTCTTATGTATATGTACGCATGTATATCCCTCTCAGCCAAAGCTACAATACGCACATACATATGTGCTTAGAAATCGTAAAAAAAAACAAAAATAACGTTTTTGTGTCAATTTGTCAAAAAACCCCTCCCGCAGGAAGTACTATATTTAAACTGTCCTCTTTAGCACATTTTTGTTCCTTCAAACTTATTTATAAAATTTAGGAAAAAGTTAATTTCTACCGTTGCGAATTTCGTCGAAGTGATGATTTTTATTAAACATAATATTTAATCTAAACTTGTAATATTTGTTTGCAATTTCAGTTAGATCTATTAAAAGCGGTGTGACAGATTTTGTATAAATCTGGATTCGAAATAAAAATGAGTTAGTGCTTTTTTATATTAAGGTTGCAATATGTACATAGAATAAGCGCCGATTTTACGTTCGTAGTTTCTATACGGGTATCCACAGATTTTAGAAGAAGTAATTGAAAATATCGACCCCTAACCACCAAAAAGATATTGATAAGCGAAATTTTATTTTTGATGCTGAGATACTCCTAGACCTCTAGATGCATTTCAGCATAAAAAAAAAATTTTGAAAAAAATTTCGCTTACCTCATTTTGGCGGTAAATGCTCGATATGTATGCACA
The DNA here is from genome assembly GCF_001687245.7 of Rhagoletis zephyria. NCBI lineage: Eukaryota > Metazoa > Arthropoda > Insecta > Diptera > Tephritidae > Rhagoletis > Rhagoletis zephyria. The sequence goes on from NW_016158023.1 coordinate 12,159, forward strand.
TACATATTCATTTTCATTAGCCTTAGTAATGGCACTTCTTGTAAAATGTTTGCTGTGAAATTTCTTGGTTAAGTAATCTTAATAATTATCCGGAATCACATTTACCAACTCAACAATTTCTGTAGGCAGGTAACAATTATGTTGATTTCTGTTATTGTACCTTTAATGTGTCCCAACTCTCCGCATATGAATTATAACAATTATACTGCAACACTGCAAAACAAAAAAGTTAAAACGACAGCAGCAAGAACAGCAGCAAACAACGCAATAAAACATTGTCGCTTATGTTTATGTTGTGCAAATGTGATTTCGCGTCGCACGAGCACCCACCCCATCTATGTACTATGCAGATACATATATGCATCAATATATGCATTGCAATGTTTACAACAAAAAAATATGCTCAAATATTCCAATGTTTGTCAAATTGGCCAAAAACGCCGCAGCAAAAGGGTTGCTTACCAACGCATACAATGACATGACTAAAAGCACAGGTAGTCTAGACTTAACTTATCGTAAGAAATAGTGAAAGATTACTCAACGCGTCAACTTAAGCCAGAAGCGAACATATTTTGTTTTTGTTTTTTCTTTTGCAGCTGATTTAGAATTCGCCATTGTATCAAACAAAATTCATGCAATAAAAAATTGTAGCGTGCACTTATTTTAAGATATACAAAAACGAAAATTTGGCAAGGCTGTCTCACCGCTCTCAATTTCCGTAAGGCCATAACTTAAGAATATGAAACCTACAGGTTCTTAAGTTTCTTACTGTAAGTAAAGTTTTAACTAACCGTCAACACAGTTTCTCATAAAACAGGTTAGCTAAAATATTAAGTAAAATTATGTTACGAAAATTAAGTCTAGACTGACTGAGCTTAAACTGATATTACAATCTTTATTGTTGTCGCTGTTGACCTGTTTAGCCTGGGCATGTGTTGTCTGTGCCGTGCCACACAAACATACATACATACATACATATGTATGTAAGTACATAGCTTAATACTTTCAACTGGAATTTGTTACCAATCTATTTGCTAGGACGTATGGAAATATGAATGATTTTTGAATTGCCCTCATAGGTAGGCAGTTCAGATAAAAAGGGCGTCGTGATGGGTTGCTTGCTGTGCCAGTGACCTAATTAATTGTGGAATTGTAACAGAGATATTTGTACCCATTAATAGCTCTTATTCGGTTTTATTGGTTAAAATTTAGCTAAGAATTGGAATTTGTTATAATCATCAAACAACCAAAATGCATGCAGGAACGACCTTTGTTATATGCGTCAATCATCACAGTACGCCAGCAGAATTTATCGTCGTAAGCAACAATAATGCCCATTTTTTCCTGAGTAATATTCAATTAACAGCATGAATATGAATTATTACTATGGCTAAAGTATAATGCACAACACCACTTTTTGTACGAAATGTGCAACATCTGCAAGTGCATAAAAAATATACATATGCATGTCGCTGCATGCCAGTGCTGACTGTTCACCCTAATCGCGTGCTGCACCCCAACACTTGTTCGACCACACTATGTTGTGCTGACTACTTCACACTGCAATGCAGAGACAACAATAACAACAACATTATGAATTACAGCAGCAACAGTAGCACACTACATAACTTGTTTACATCGCAAACTAGACGTCACAAAAGCAGCAAAAAACCAAGTGGAGTTTTGCAATCGAATGGGAGGAAGGTAGGAAACACGTTGCGTTGTTGGCAAACTGTCTTCTCTGTATATATACATACATACATATGTAGTTGGCATTCAAAATGCCCGCAGATACTCTCCTCAAGTTTTGACCACATTTTCTTTGCCTGTGCCTAGCAGTTTTTAAAGTTGTATCCCCCTTTTAATATTTGTAACATGGTAGGTATGTGTCACATATGAATGGGAAGTGATGCAAGCAAACAGAATGCTGGACATAACCATCCTGTTCTAAAAACCTCGTTCGAGTGTTTGCCTGAAACTTAATTCCTGCTCAGTATTGCCATATTCACAGTTTTAAGTAACTGTAAATTACTGACAGGCTTAAAGCTTGTTCACATTATCGTAAAATAAATGAAATAATTTATCATAAATCAAGAACCAAATAAAGAAAAAAAAAAGATTTTTTATTTATTTTAGCCCCACTGTTAGGGAAATTTGAAAAAATTCCTAAAGCAACGCAACCATTTGGTTTTTGAAATCAAGTATAAACCACATATCGTACATACGAGTGCTGTGAACTTACTTGTTTTATGTGAAGTAATTTGATCGAAACAAAGAATTTATGCTGTAATGTGAATATATGTAGTTTAACAGATTTTCAAATTACTTCCTAGTACAAATTTCAGTTTTTTCGAAATTTCGAATAAATTAATAGCCAGTTTTTTAAAATAAACAGATCGTTTTCCCTTTGAAAAAAGTGGTTTCAGCTGCTCTTTGTATTTGAGTAGCTACANAAGATTTTTTATTTATTTTAGCTCCACTGTTAGGGAAATTTGAGAAAATTCCTAAAGCAACGCAACCATTTGGTTTTTGAAATCAAGTATAAACCACATATCGTACATACGAGTGCTGTGAACTTACTTGTTTTATGTGAAGTAATTTGATCGAAACAAAGAATTTATGCTGTAATGTGAATATATGTAGTTTAACAGATTTTCAAATTACTTCCTAGTACAAATTTCAGTTTTTTCGAAATTTCGAATAAATTAATAGCCAGTTTTTTAAAATAAACAGATCGTTTTCCCTTTGAAAAAAGTGGTTTCAGCTGCTCTTTGTATTTGAGTAGCTACAAATGTTGAAAGAATGAGGAATCAATTGTATAAAAATTAACAAATTAATTTACGACCAATAATCAAATTGAATTTCATTGAAACCAAATGTGGTTTAAATGTTCCATTTTATATATTTTTGTTAAGAAACGTATGGATTTTCCAAAAATTCCTTGGGTTTTATAGGCAAAATTTTTTTTTCTTAAGATAATGTGTACTTTTTGAGAATTCATAGTTTAAAAAAATGGCAACACTGCTTATGGTTGACAATTTCGTCAGCACAGAATATTGGTGTGTGTCGGTGGCCGACTGTCGACAGACGGGGACCAACTTGCATCACCTTTGCCCTAATGGGCTACAAACATGACACTTATGCACGGATGTTAAAATTAAATTCAATTAACCAGCCATTTCATTTGCACGACTTTATGAAGAGACTCACAACAGCTAAAAGTCGCTGGTAATGAAAAGCGAACGGGCAGACGATAAAGAGAAATGCGACGAAAAATGCGTATAATGTAATGAAAATGAACATCGATAAATAATATATTAGCTTCAAGGTTTTACCAACTTGCCTACGGAGTTTTAAATCTTTAGACATAAAATCAGAATTGTTGGTGCTTTAAGAATAAAAATGTTTTACAAGTAAATGTTGAGAGTTTATAATTAGAAATCATAGAGATTATATGCAACTGCATATTTGTTACCGGTAAAGATAACTTAATTCTGATTTTACAAAAGTTTGCTTCATGGGAAATAGACGCTAAATAAATCGCTTTAAATATTTAGCAAATTTAAATTTTGGTGCATATGCAAAGTAAAATTGCATACATAGTATGCAAAAATGCAAATTCATCTCATCTAAGCCATACCTTTGATAGTAGAAGGTGAGGCTGGCGGCCGCAGTGGTGTAGTGGTTAGCAGTGCGCGCTACCATTCCGAAGGACCTCGGTCAATCTCGGTTTAAACCAACATAAAGATATTACATCTAAATTTTGGTCCCTTAAGTGACTCCAATCGGGACCAACATTTTATGTAATATCTTCGATTATGGTAGTATAGATTTTGGATATTAGATGAAGAAAATTTATCTTAAATTTTTTAGACTCTATCTGTACTTTGCGACCCTGCTTAACCGTCCGCGGGACTAATATTTATACGTGATATTTTTTTTATAGTAGCATCGACGTAGAAGTTGAGGTTTATGAAATCTGATGTAAAAATTTACTTCCTGCATTTAAGGACCACCCTAATGCGCATATATCCTTTCAAAATAATATTGGCCAAATTACGTTTTTTGATATATCACAAGTTAAAATCGGGTTAAAGTTAAGAAAAGTTATGAATTTGCGTTGCTGGACTCCAGACGAAAGTTAATTAGAATACAAAAACATTAGCCAACAAAAATGCATATATACGTACAATGAAAAATTCTGATGAAAACAATGAATTAGCCTATAGGAAACTTCACAAAGCACAGCGAAGTCTAGGCAGCTAAGACGTATACTTTAAATAAGTGATCCTCGGACGAAATATTAATAGGGTGCAACACAACTGAAATGTAGAACAAAACATTGCAATTCTGTAGAAAAAACCTTGTTTTCAGCTTAGGGATTGATTTTTTAATCAATTACCCTGTAAACCAAAGTTCCCGAAATCTTAACGAAATCTTTAGGAGTATCTCATTACTCTAACGATTTTTTTACGAATCTTCAAAGAAAATTATATGAAGTGGTTGACACGACTCGTAAAGAAATTTCTGTACGAAAAGTAAAAACAAATCTAAAAAAATCTTGCAAGAAATTCTTCACATAGCAGGTTATCAAGGAGGTTATCAGTTCGTCTGAATAAATATTTTTTTTTTATGTATGTCTCCGTATAACTCACCCCAAAGATGGTATCATACTGATTCGGTAAAGTTCCGATCATTGGATCATGAAAAAACGAACGGACCTCCTACGTTTTTAATGAGAACTTAAAGTCGCTTGTTCGTACTTGTGCACAAGGGTATCATAACTTTTGTTGGCATAACGGTTGTCTGTAGCAGCCTAAAGCAATCGAGATAGATATAGAAAAATGTATACATAAATGATAAGACTGAAAAGAGAAATCGATTAAGCCATGTCTGTCTGTCCGTCCGTCTGTCTGTGTACACGTTAACTCAAACAAAAAATTTAAATATCTCAACAATTTGTATGTAGGTTGCCCATAATCCAAGTAGATTGGTATTTAAAATGGGCAAAATCGGACTGTAACCACGCCCACTTTCCCATCTGATGAACTTCGTAAATTTCTCAAAAGGTTTCTAATTTATGCCAAAGTTAGGACAAAGAACGTAGATAAAAAGAAGGGACAAAGCGTTATAATTGTGGCGAAAGTGCGCAACAGGGACGTGCCTTCTCTTTTCATCCAATCAAAAAACGTACTAGGGCAAAAGAGAAGGCACGTCCCTGTTGCTCACTTTCGCTACAATTATAACGAGTTGTCCCTTCTTGTTATCTACGTTCTTTGTCCTAACT
>NW_016158023.1:22653-41027 GCF_001687245.7 Rhagoletis zephyria
ATATACATATTTGTACATGTATATATTATATGTAGGTAGGGCTTGACTTTAGTGTATTTCATTATTGTTCTGTTGCTGAGTGGTGTTGGTGATCCCATTTTGAATTAAATTTTGACAGGTAACATGTGAGCAGTGATCATGCGAGCGAGTAGAATGCGAATAGGCAGGAAGGCAGGAAGCCAGTTAGTGTTAATGACCAGCGTTGCCAGGTTAACCTTTTTAACGTCATTTGGACGTTTCTTGTATCCTGTTGACGTTTGGACGTTTTTTGTGTAGGAAATGGCGTTTTTTAACTTCCCAGTAATTTTTCTCTGTTACTAAATCTTGTAAGTAGAACTGGGTTTGAATTAGTTGCTTAATAAATCTTTACAAGCTTTGTGTTTTGAAGCAGCTGCTTCAAAAGATATTTATTCTTTGGACACAGAGGACTTAAATAAACCAAGTGTATGCGCATTGTTTTGGATTCTTGGACAAAGGCTGGTGGTGTAAACACTTGAGGATATGAGACTAATTGTAATGTTTGCAATTGCACATTAAAAGCCAAATCAGGAAGAGCTGATCTATTGCAACACGCGTGCTCGCACGCAAGCTGTAGCAGCATAAAAAGTCAGAAAAAGTAGGCGACTTTTTTAAGACTTCAATGAAAATGTAATGAACGTCAAAAAATGCTGAAATATTGCTATGCTCCTTTTAGCAGAACGTAATTTAGCATTTGCGTAATTTGTCGGCCGCTGTGGTGTAGTGGTAAGCAGTGCGCGCTTCCACTCCGCAGCACCTGGGTTCAAACCCTGGTCAAAGCAACATCGCAAAAAAATATAGAAAAAAGGTTTTTTCTTAACAGCGGTCTTCCCTCGGCAGGCAATGGCAAACCTCCGAGTGTTTTCTGCCATGAAAAACAGCTTTTCATAAAAATACAATCGCCGTTCGGAGTCGGCGTAAAACTGTAGGTCCCTCCGCTTTGTGTGACAACATCAAGGCGCACGCCACAATTCGGAGGGAGAAGCTCGGCCAAACACTAACATATGTGTAAGCCCAATCTATTATATTATTATTAATTTAGCATTTTCGACAACCGACCGCCTAACCAAATGCCTACAAGAAAAAAAAAAGTTATCAAAAATCAACGCGATTGTGTAGCCCCTTTAAACTTGCACATTATTGCCCTGAAATTTAATGGGCTATCAAACTGCATACTCAAAAAAAATTAAAAAAATAATAAACATTAAATAAACAAAAGAAAAACAGCCAAAAGAAAAACAGCCAAAATCGATCAAAATGTTGATGACTTAATCAGCTGATCACAAGTGTATATATAAAATCATTTTTATATTAACGATCTCAAACCAGTTTACAATGAATTCTAAATGTGCTCTGTTGAAATGACATTTTAATATACCTTACGTACATACATATGTATCTTTGTATACAATAAGAGTTTAATAAGAATAATTTTTTGTGCATTCATTTGAAAAAGTCGTTTTTGAGTAGGAAATGACGTTTTTTCAGACCAAGAGGGACGTTTTCTCATGCCGAGCACCTGGCAACACTATTAATGACATTGTGGTTAAAAAAGAGAGAGCCTCTTAATGATCATGTTGAAAGAGATCGTAACGATCTCGCTGATCATGGTAATGACGAAGGCTTGTATTTGTTGTCGGTGTTGAAGGGTAATAAAGCATCGCAATGAAGTGCCAGCTGAGGAGCAGAGACAGGCTTTCAGTACGCGCTTCTATGTTTAGGGAATATACATACATATGGACTAGTGTTGCCGTTTTAGCCCATTGGTGGCTAGATTTAGCTACCACATACTTTTTTTGAGCACATAAATTTAAAATTGCCCCTAGCCCTTTTTTTAGCCCTTTGGAGAATTTATTCATCCTTGGCATGAAAGAGTTCTATATGCTTAATTTGATCTATTTTTTTTTTCATTTATGTAAGAGATGAATTTTTAAACTAAGAAATACTGATACATGTACATATATATATGTATTGTATGTTCCTTGCGTCTTTATGCGTACAGACTATAAAAATGTTAGGGCAGTTAACTTATCTATTAACGATTTAGCTATAGATTAAAATAGATAAGTTTGCGGCCCTTAATATGCTTAATTTGTTAAATGGCCCATCAAGTCGATTGACCGTGTATGTTCTTGTGGTGTGATTGTACCAGCTGCTGGTGCGACTTCAAAAACTATTTGAAAATTTTATGATTGTAAAAGTATGCTGGTGTCGTGAATGGGGAAATTAAATAAATCAGCTAATTTTTCTAAGTAAAAAGTATTTTGGTGGACTTTTCTTGCACTATGTGGGTCAAAGCCGTGTTTGTGGAATATAAGAGTTTAACAAAATGATAGTAAAATTATGAAATTTCGGCTCTAAAGATTTCGATCTTTCCTGCACCTTATTTGTAAATAAATAAATATTGTACCAGCATGCTGGTAAGTTATATGCTTCGAACCTGATGGTACAATCATTTTATGGAGCCAGCAATTTGGTGTCGTATATTTAGCCTTTTACACAAAAAGGTTTTTGGTTGGTTAAAATATTAGCTTTTTTCCAGAATTCGTTGTTTTTATACCATTCCTAATTGAAAATGTTTGCGTGTATACTTATATATGTATGTATGTATGTATATGTAAGTAAAAACTTTTAGCTACCATTTTTAGCCACAACGACTTTTTTAGCGCTTTTAAGACCTTTTTTAAAAGGAATTTGGCTACCACTAAAGAGATTCGCGGCAACACTGGTATGGACATACGCAACTCTCTTAGGGATTTCTTAACATTTGTCTGTCTTAACATAACAGTAACCTCTCTTGGAATTGCTCAAGTCTACTTCTTTCTTACTCACCTTCATTCTCACCTGAATAGCTGTGAAAATGTGTGTGACCAATACTTTTCTTTGTTTATGAATTATTCTTCTCCACAGTGAGCACAGTTACCACTTATGTATGTCCGTTAGCATCTATTCAAATAAGAGCTGTGGCTGTGATGAAAATATTTCTTATGGGCATACCAAAGGCTGCTTAGCCAATTGATTAGATAAGATTCTGATTAGAAACGTAAAAAAAGCCTTAAGGCTCCGTTATGCATACTTGGCATTGCTTGAGAATTGTCACATAAGGAATCTGTTAAATGAGCTTCGCGTGTAAGCGGTTACCCAACGTTTTCTACGTAAAAATGGTATAGCAGTGCATGCACTGCCAAGTATGCATAACAGAGCCTTTAGTGAAAGATAAACATGAATAACTGTGGTACAGGGTGGTGTCGTTATTTAAAAAAAAATGTTTGTTGCTTTGGTGAGATACATTAATACTTAGTATTTTGGGTCAAATCAACAACACAGCCCTACAAAATTCAACCAACTCATGCGGGATCACCAGTGACCACAGCTTCTTATGTATATGATTTTTTCCGTAGAATATTCCTTGAAATTATCCAACTGGCTCTAGTTTTCGGGATATATATTTGGGGTTCCACCCTTGCAGAAAGATATAGTAGGTTTAGACAGGCCGCTAATCGAGCAATTAGCGAAGCTCTCTTAATTATGGTGAGCTCCATTTACCATACAAATTTTTAATTTTACCAATTTTTCCATGACTGGAACACCAAAAGCGGTAGCTTAATTAAAAAGTTAATTGACGATTGTATTTTTACTTAATATATTTTAATTTTGTTATAGTTTTATTTAAGGAGCTAAATGTAACTGTCAAAAATTTCGAAAAATTGTGAATAGTTGTAAATTACAACTTGTAATAATGTAATTATGTGAAAATTTTGTACATTTTGGTTATACACCCCAATATAGCCATTCGAAGGAAAACAAATCCCAGCTTACCTTACATTACATTAAAGAAATTGTATGGATGTGATAAAAAATATGAGAATATTTCAGAGCGCTACGTCACATTTTTTGTTAAAAAAATTTTGTTTTTGTAACTAATCTTTGCATCTTTTGGGATAAAAAAGCGCCCTTTAGGTTTTTTTTTTTTCTGTTCGAAAGCTTACATCCTATTCTATTACAGACGAAAAAATCAATATATTCGTAAAACTGGGTTTTTAGGTTTTCTCTCTGACGTCAGGATTTTTTAAAAGGACTTTAAAATTTCTAAAATATCATTGAATAAAGAAATGATTCAAAAGATTCGGTGCGTCGTAGAATAAAATCAATTATAAATTGATAATTATCAATTAAAAGGAAAAATTTTGTAGAATGGAATGAATGTAGAAAAATGTAGATTTTGGGTGCACTAGCACGAATAAGTGTTGAAAATGTCCTTTTAAAACTGAATCCTTGAATATCCTTGGAAGTTTCCAATTTTTATTAAAAAAAAAATACATATGCTAACGAATAATATGTTAACTACCACATCCTCGAATTTCGTCCTTCTAAGTTTATTTGTTTTAGATAAACAAAATTTACCCTTCTCTTTAAAAGATATATAAGATACATGATGGTACACAAGATGGTAGATGCTTATCTTAAGGTCTATATAAATGAGTTTGTAAAAGGAGGCGTGGCAGATAACATAGGCGTGAAATTTTTAGTCAGCCATTACTTAGAAACCATAAGTAACATGAACTTGAAATGTGGTATGCAGACATATCTATGGTAGGTGCTTACAGTAAGGTATATATATAAGTGAGACTGTGAAAGGGGCGGCAAATCCCAAAGGCGTGGAATATTTTACCAGTTATAACATAACTTCGGAACCATAAGTCACATAAACATGACATTTGGTATGCAGACATATCTATGGTAGGTGCTTATAGTAAGGTATATATAAACGAGTTTGTAAAAGGGGGCGTGGCACATCCTATAGGCGTGGAGTTTTTTATCAGCTATATCTACGGAACCACAAGTCACATAAACATGACATTTGATATGCATACGTATCTATGGTAGGTGCTTATAGTAAGGTATATATAAATGAGGTTGTAAAAGGGGGCGTAGCGCTTAAAATAGGCTTGGAATTTTTTATCAGCCATAACTTCGGAACCATTCGGAACCACAAGTCACATGACCCTTTTAATTCCTTCTGGCGTGGGGTGAAACCCGCGGGTAAAAGCTAGTATCTTATAAAGAGAAGTGTAACATCTTTTTTATCTAAAACTAATAAAGTTATAAGGACGAAATTCGAGGATGTGGTAGTATACATATTTGTCCTTAACATATATTTTTTTCATAAATAAATAATGGAAATTTCCAAGGATATTCAACGATATAATTTTAAAAGGACATTTTCAACACTTATTTGTCCTGGTGCACCAAAAAATTAAATATTCTTTTCAATTCTAGAAATTTCAAAGACTTTTAAAAAAATCCTGACGTGAGAGAGAAATATTAAAAACACAGTTATACTATATTTGGCTCGTGGTTTTGTGAATATATTGATTTTTTCGTGTGTTTTAAAAATTTTTGGTTTTTGTCGCACGGTGTTATAAGTGTTTAAAAAATGGAAAAATCCGTTTGTTTGACACTTCTAATCCAAAATACCTCGAAAACTAGAGCCCATTGAATAATTTAAAGTCCAGATTCTTAATCTACGGAAACTTTCCTGTAGAAAACAGTTATGTAAGCTCTACCGAAAAACTTGGCAAGGGTTATCAATCAATCATTAGTTTCGCCGAATTGCAACAAAAAACCACTCTTGTGGTAGCAACAGCAGAAGCAGATACATACATACAACAACCCGTAAACTTTACTGATGGCATTGAAATTTAGTTAGTTAACCGTTTTATATGTAGGTATGCAGTACCAACCCTGCAAAAATACTGTACTAGTTATGTTTAAAAAATAATTCTGGAATAAGTATTCGGGCATTAATTAGTCGCAACTAATCTCATATGGGTACAATTGGAGATTAATTAGCACCGACTCATCTCTTACAGGTACAATTAATGAGTTAATGATATGTGCGCACTTAATCAAGGAAATTTCTGCGTTGGCATGTAGACTGTACTGGCTTAGCGAGCCGCGATTCCCGGTTCGAATCTGAGCAAAAACAAGTTCTTATTTTTATTTTTTAAAATCGACTTTATTTAATAAACATGTACGCATGCTTAAGTAATGAAGAAATACAGTTTTATTACCTTAGGATAGTGAAAACCCGTGCCGTCTCGTGGATGAACTTTTGGTCAAGAGATCAGCCTGAGATTATCACAGCCTGCGACACACATGTACAGTTTGACATTTGCGTAACCACTGCAATTGACGTACCGTTGTGACTAACTAGCGTCTCTACTAGATAAAGGAGGGTGTAGGTTTTCCTACTTCATTTATAGCACTATTTCTATGATCATCAAATCTTTGGCAATCACATCAAAGTTTTGCGTCCGGCCCCTATGTGTGAAATCCAGAATTACTGGCATCGGTCCTCTTGTACATTCAGGAAGTCCTCATTATCATCCCTGATCGGTGAGGTGGCCAGACCTCTGACTCTATGAATNCACCGACTCATCTCTTACAGGTACAATTAATGAGTTAATGATATGTGCGCACTTAATCAAGGAAATTTCTGCGTTGACATGTAGACTGTACTGGCTTAGCGAGCCGCGATTCCCGGTTCGAATCTGAGCAAAAGCAAGTTCTTATTTTTATTTTTTAAAATCGACTTTATTTAATAAACATGTACGCATGCTTAAGTAATGAAGAAATACAGTTTTATTACCTTAGGATAGTGAAAACCCGTGCCGTCTCGTGGATGAACTTTTGGTCAAGAGATCAGCCTGAGATTATCACAGCCTGCGACACACATGTACAGTTTGACATTTGCGTAACCACTGCAATTGACGTACCGTTGTGACTAACTAGCGTCTCTACTAGATAAAGGAGGGTGTAGGTTTTCCTACTTCATTTATAGCACTATTCCTTCTAATGATCATCAAATCTTTGGCAATCACATCAAAGTTTTGCGTCCGGCCCCTATGTGTGAAATCCAGAATTACTGGCATCGGTCCTCTTGTACATTCAGGAAGTCCTCATTATCATCCCTGATCGGTGAGGTGGCCAGACCTCTGACTCTATGAATGCCTTACGGTCAAATCCCTGGCGGTGCATGTTCCATCGTTTTAGGCTACTCTGCTTATTTTCTGCTTAATCTTTCTGAGAGGTGTTTTTCGTTTTGTATCCATAATTCGTCCTACGAGTGTCGGAGAAAGAAGGTCATCGGCCCAATGAGCAAAGAACCACCAGCTCCGTTAGAATTGGGAAGGACCTGTCCGAGCCGTTCGATATCAAACGAGGTTGAAGAAAAGGTGACTCCCGTTCGTATGATTTCTTTAATCGGATGTTGGAGAAGATAGTATGAGCCGCAGAACTGAACCACTCACGCACAACGATTTACAAGAGCGCGCTCGAGTGTACAGTTGCTGGCGTATGCCTACGACATCGACATTATCGGTAAAAACAATCGCTATCTGTTCTGCCATCTCAGGACTATATAGAGAAGCAAAGCGAATGGGTCTGGTGGTGAACGAGATGAAAACGAAGTATCTCAAACAGTCAGAGTATAACCGTCTTGGCACCCATGTCACTGTTGACGGTTGCAAGTTTGAAAAAGTAGACGACTTCGTTTATTTGGGAACCACAATTAACACCAATAATAATGTCAGCCTTTAAGTCCAACGGAAAATCACTCTTGCCAACAAGTGCTACTTTGGACTGAGTAGGCTATTGAGAAGTAAAGTCCTCTCTCGTGCGCGGAGGCATGGACAATGAAAACATCTGATGAGGCGGCTCTTTGAGTTTTCGAGAGAAAGATTCTGCGCAAGATTTACAATGGAGAATACTGCAGACGATTTAATGATGAGCTGTATGAGCTTTACAATAAGATATAGTGTAGTGAATTAAGATTCAGCGGCTCCTCTGGCTAGATCATATCCTTCGAATGGACAGAAAAGCTCCAGCTCTGAAAGTATTAATCTGACTATATTCTGCATAAGAGTGGATACATGCACCACTCCTACCGTACTTAATTGGCTCTGCTGGCAGGCCGTCAGCTACGACACTTTTTCTTTTTTTTTTTTAGCTGCGAAATTTTATTTCTTACCTCGTCATAGTCAGGCGGTTGGACATCGCATGCGTCGCCACTAACTGGAGCCTCATCTTTGCCGTAGTTGTTCTTAAAAGTGTTGGCCCTGGTCTCCAAACTTTCCTGATATTTTCTTGAATTATTGTCTACGCACATATTTTGTTGCACAGAAGCGTCTTCAACAAAACTGTGGTCCGAGTCGATGTTTGGCGGAGTACGTCCATAACACGGGAATTATACCTTCCGTCGATACGGATACAGCCATTAATCTTGATGGATATTAGTATGCTGGAACCCAGCGCTGCAGACTACCATGTTACGGGCCACAACAAAGTCGATCAAACTCAAGTCAAGTTTCGTCGTGGCAGCTGAATTTTCCGACGGTCGGACCAAAGATTCCATTCTTGACTACCCTGGAATTGAAATCGTTAACCACGATTTTTATCTCTGGATTCTCTAGAAAAACTCGTTCGCCGGGGAAAACGATAATTATCGGCAACGGAGTTTGCCGTGGTCCTCATTAAAAAAATGGATCCCGCCCGTGGCATATCATTTCTTTTCATTGGAAACTATTTTACTCGAAGGATCCCAAGCCCAGCGCACAACCCATTGTTGGGGGTTTAGCTTCTCACATAAGCTCGCATCTTAGATTGTTCCCCAAAAGATACTTGATGTAAATCGGATGCCGTGCGCTGCCTGAACCGGATGCAAAAGAACTGTTTCTGACCACTCCCTTATGAATGGTGATCAAAAACTTTCCCCAAATGCGTGGCCTTCTCCAAAAAGAGGTCTTACGTATATCATAACTTTAAAAAATATTGAAGTCCCAGAATGTGTGCCACATATTTTATAATTTACAGCTTGGGACATATTCAGAGCCAAAATAAAATCGACTCTAATCTTAGCTTTTTTGACAGATATCCCATTAAATATTATGTCAAAAAGGCACAACAACTAACTTCAAAGTCGAATTTAATTTGGCTATGAATATGCTTCAAAAATTTTGGAATATCGTCGATCGTAATGTTTGCAGAACGCCATGTACTTTTGTGGTCATAATAACCCGTTAGATTTTATACTTTCTTTCAAGTAATCTTGGCTTAGAAATTATGTGGCATGATAAGTCCATGTGCGATTATAATATTGAGAATTTTTTCACTAAAGCGTTGATAAAAGGAAGCAGGTTACCAACTCATCAGAGACATACAGGAGCAGGGGGCTGCAATTTCCGTAAACATTACGGGACGTTATGCAGGGAATACTATGGAAAAGTGGGCCAACGATAACGGCCTAGAAGTAAACCCAAGCAAAGCCGCCCAACACCCTGCTAAACATACTGCACAAGGAAATCCCTAGCTGAGAATAATAGAACCTGGGCGTTCCGGGACTAGCGGGTGTTATTCAGTTCTACACTGATGGAGCCAAACGGGATAACAAGGTCGGAGGTGGAGTGAATTCGAAACAACTAGGAGCAAGGGCGAAGTCAGGATCTCATGTATTTTTAATTTAATCATTTTTACGCTAATACAGATTTTCAGCAAACTATTGGATTATTTCCTCCTGAATCATCTCGCAATTTTCTATGGACGCTCATGAGGCAAAGTCCAGAAAGCCTTTGTTCTCCTGTTGTGCCACTGAGCTAGGTTTTTACTCTTCGAAATGTACTAAACGATCGCTCCACAGTAGCTGTTGTGCATGGAAAAGCACTCAAATGGAAATACACTTATCTATTGCTGGTAGAAATTCGTTTTATTCTTTAAGTAGATCTACAACTTCAACATCCTTCAAATCTTCTTCAGACAAGTTCTTTTTCTTCCATAAATTGTACCAAAGAATGAGTTCACTGCCCATACCTAGATCATAGATCTGTTGAAAATGCTGCGCGTTCTTTTGTACCTTTTCACTGGAACATTTAAGCGATTACAATGGGTGCAATCTAGATTCTAAACAGCGAAAAAACTGAACAATTTTCATTGNTAAAATGCTGCGCGTTCTTTTGTACCTTTTCACTGGAACATTTAAGCGATTACGTTGGGTGCAATCTAGATTCTAAACAGCGAAAAAACTGAACAATTTTCATTGGAAAAGCGTAGTTATAAAGAGGCCGTTAGTGAATCCAGATATGGTATCAAATATTATAGACCATTGCCAGTACTCATTTTCATTTACGGATGGGGTTACTTCAGTTTTTTGTTTACCTGCCAAACGTGGTAGAGAAATTTCTACTCCTAAATCGGCTGTAATCATATGAGATTTTTTAATTAACTCCGAAGTGACTCCTTCTGCATTCTTGCGATCTTTCTTAAAAACTTCCAAAATATTTTCAATATGCTGACCAATGGCGATGAGGTCTATTGTCTTCATTTACAAAATGGTTACTGTAGGTTCCAGCTTCATTGAATATTTAGCAGTTGTCATTAAAGCAATGATGAATATTGGCCTTGTTATAGCAGCACACAATTGATACGCAGACTATCTTGTGGTAAAGTTTCCCTGAATTGACAACTATTCTAAAGATTCCACAAATTCAGGAAAATTTTGTGAAAATTTCCTGATAGTCTTATATTTTTCCGACCACCTTGTTTCACACAAACGTGATATATCAGGAGCATAATTCTTGCGTGTCATTGATTCGCGAAAAAAGTTCATCACGTCTTTTAGGGTAGAAATAGTATTTCTTATTTCCGGAACCTTGAACTCGAATTCGTAGCCGCATACAATTTATATTATTTATTTATTGATTTTTGAACATTTCCCCTTCATTTTGAAGCTGTATTGGGGGAGGGGCTGCTGCCCTCCCCCCCTTCCCCTACCTAGCTACGCCCTTGACTAGGAGTTATAAAGTCATTCCGCCTTCCGGACTACTGTAGCGACTTTCAAGCCAAACTCGCGGCCATAGAGGAGGCTACCGAGTGCTTAAGGATAGGTGCAGTAGGGTGCAATAACATTTACATATTTTCAGACACCAAGCCGCATAAAGCTCTAGATTCTGTAACATGCAACTCGGAAACTGTAGTGAGGTTCCACAGATCACTTAACGTCATGGCAGAGCAGTTCACTTTTCACCTAGCATGGGTAGCGGGACACAGAGATATACCAGGCAATGAGACTGTGGTACCATAACGGGCCTAATTATGTGCCTAAGTGTGCTGATGTCTACAAGCAGTCACTGCAACCTAACCTAACCTATGCATGTATATAATATATATATATATACCTAGGATAGTATTTTTTCCAAACAAATACAGGCACCGATGAGCATACATATTGCACATATATATTTATGTACATACACATGTCCATATGAGCATACATACACGTTTTACTTCGTTGTTGTAGCATATTTGGCACTTGGCTGTTGACCACTTCGTACGACATTTTTCAACAATGCATACCATATTTTATTTCGACTGCCAAAAGTGTCATGTTTCGAAGATTTATGAGCCGCGGCCATTTATTGCACCCGCCGGTCCTGTCTAGGTGCTCGTTCTTTTCATAATCGAATGTCCAGTCCAACCGTCTTCTGGCAATGCGATTCGAATATTCGCACATCTGAGAGACTTGTACACGCCCAAAAACAACATACGAAGCAGAAAATCGTATTAAAAAGAATCCCAAATCAGCGATCGCAAAAGCGCTTCGAATTTTAGTAAAATGTCATATGCACATTACGCATATCACGTTTTTTTTTAAATTATATATTATACCTACACTGAGAAAACAATAAACCATAACGTGCTTGGTTCAAACAAAAAAAAAAATATCGAGCCCTTTACACCAGAATAACGTAAGCGACATTTGCTTCAAAATTTTCTTTTTGATGCAGAAATATTCCTGGAGCATTTAAATAGATGCATTTCCGCATCAATTCGCTTACGTTATTTTGGCGGTTAGTGCTCAATATAAATTGTTGCCAATGGGTATTTTTTTTACTTTAAATATATTTGTTCTCAGAAATTTTTTTATTTGAATACCCTTCCGTTCTGAACTTCACAGATGCTTTTTAATAACTACGAAAAACCAAACATAAATCTAACTTTACATATAGCATCAATCGGCTATTGAGCCTAGGATCTCTTAGAACCCAAAGAATGATATCAGCCAGGTTAATGGCTTTTCAAATGTTCAGTTTCCATACAATTTCTTACAATCGTTCAAAAATTTTACAGCTTTACAGCTTTAACAGAAAAATCGAAGAAGACTTGGCTGGAAAAAGAATCAAGTTACTTTTCTCATAGTATATGGCTAGAGAAAGAGAAGTGATCAAAAGTCAACAAAAACAATGTTTTTGTCAAAATTTGGTATAAAAAGGTCACGCAGAGAACTCCGATAAAAAATATGTATATGGCTTGTATATACATACATATGTATGTACTGAAAAAAAAAACATTAGGGCAATCAACTAAACACGTAAATGCCTCGAAACCATATAAACCTCGTACACTTTCTTAATTTTGTATGGAAAAGCGGTTTATTAGAGAGGTTTACTCTGTTACGACGAATTTACGCGTTTCCATGAATACCCATATTGTTGCCTAAATTTTTGGTGCGGTTTATTCGATTGACTAGGAATTTTCCATATATGTACACATATCACACGAATTCAGTGCGTAAACAATACTAAAGCGAAGTGTAAACTGAAAATAGGAGATGTAAAAATCATACAGTATTTGTAAATTATGCGTGAAATTTTAGGCTGAACTGTCAAAAGGTTATCATAAACCATTTGAAGATAATGACCCCTATCTCCTTCATTGCAAAATATTTGAACTTCTTCTACCAGCATGTCGGACAAATTATAAGTTTTTGGATTTGAGGAAGTTTTGAGTAGATTGATGTAAAAAATTATCTAACTTTTCCTTAAAACTCTCTGTTTCGTTTACATCAGCGACGCTATGAGTAAATTCATTTAAATCCTCTTCAAAAAAGGCTCATACTGCAATTTAAAAGTACAGTTTCCAGCTTTTTGTTAATCGCAGTCAAAACGGCATTTTACAAAAAAGCATACTTCAAGATTCATAAAAAAGTTCTTACTATCAATTCGATATTTCAAATTTTTCGGGATCTCAAAAACACCGGGATGGCGTCCCTAATCCATACATACATATAAGAATACATACCATAATTACGTCTAGACCTAAACCTTAGATGTTTTTCTTTTAATATTTGGTTCGCTACAATTTAAAGTTACAAAATTCCTCCAACGAGTATATACATGTGAATATGTGTACATATATTTTTATTTTCACCCAGATTGACATTTTACACCTCAGAAAATCAAAGATGTTCACCAAATTTCTTCCATCTTTGATCATCTTCTCGCACAATACAGTGATCTCACTCATGATAGCGCCGTCTAAAAGCAATGTCACTGCATATATTGGTTCACCTGAGTATTGGTAGCGGCTGATTTATGGCACTTTGTGTGCTCTTTCACGAGAAATTCTTACTATTTTGACTACATTCTCATGATGAATGTGCGGTTGCACTACGGAGAGCGAGCACGTTCGCCGGTTGAAACTGATACATATTTAACTATGCCTTTTCAATTGCCACGTATGCATGAAGTTCTAACTATGTACAATTGTTGTTATTATTTTCGACTCGACGGGGTTTGTTTTGGTTGACACTTTACTTTTCTAACGCTTCATTGTAAAGTGTACCTGAATATTTATGGGGGCGGAACTATTTCCAATTCGAACCGGCATTCATACATACGTTTGTTGGAGTGTATATTTACATCATGTTGGCTTAGGTGAAGATCGCTTGGTACTATCTTACCCGATCTAGGTTCAAATGCAGCATACAAGATTTATTGTTGCCAAGAAGTTTTCTCTTTAAAGGAAAATGTCAGCCCTTTTAGGGACCTTACTGTGGTAGGTCGTCCTTTGTTTAATATAAAGTAAATTTGTACCTAGAGTTTCATCTAAAAAAACAAAAGCGGCATAAGCGTGAGTAAAATATGTATAATCAATGAATATTCGGAAAAAATTGGCTAAATTACACCAATTAGATACATATTTATGCACGTATCTGCAACTTTCTTCAATTTCCATATGCTAATACCGTATTGTTCGTACATAACCTTGTGGTACGCTGATTAAGTTAAGGGACATTTTGGCAAAGATTCGCTATTTTTCTACTGCTTATTTAATGCTTAATTTTTTTTATAAAAGTCTAGCATATTATTTACATATATCTGTGCCTTTAATGTTGAAATTGTAGCAACATCTTAGCGTACTAAAATCAAAGGTGCCCTTACTTAAAAATGTACTTTTTTTTAATTGTATATTAGTGTTCATAAACCATTACTAAGGTCAAAAAATGCTGACTTCTTTACGACGTTTAGTTTTCATGATAGCGAAATTGCAGAATCAAATGACAACTTTAGAGTTACAAAAACCTCTCTGTCTCAGCTCGTTAGCCTGCAGTTTCGCAGCAATACTACCTCACCAAATTTCGATTAAAATTTAACGACTTTTTTCTAAAAGAACGAACATTATTATAATTTAAATTACGTACATGCATACATACATACGACTATTACTACGTTTATACGCATGCATAAGTCGCTTTAATTCATTTCGCCGCGATTCAAAACATATGTATAAACTGAATTTCAATTCGCTTTGAAAGAGCGAAGTGTTTTGGCTCACATTCCATTTCAAATCGGTAGTTTATTTCTCCAGACAGTTAGAAAGAGTGTATAAACACCGCTCTCACTCAAAGCGAATTGGAGATCAGCTGTTTCGCTCAAATTCCAAATAATCGCATCAGTATTTAAAAGCTGATTAATAATAATCGTTCTTTTTCTTTGCCACGATTTTATAATGCCGAATAAAACTAGATTTTTATCACTTTCCACTATGTTAACTTTTAAAATGTCAAATGAAAACACCTAATTTTGTTTGCTTTTGAAGACGGTTGCTTTGATGCCGATATAAAGCCGTAAGTATAAACACTAGAGCGAAATGTGTACGGTGTCAATGCGCTTTCAATTAAGTCGATTATTCTGTGCGTATAAACATAGTATATGTCTTCCTCATCAAGTAGCGAAATATCAGATTATAAAAATGCGTACGGGAAGCATATACATTGCCATGCATAAACATATGTATGTATGTATATACACACGCACATACGTAACTGCAGTGGTTAGTCAATTTACTTGCCTGAATGCAGCATGTTGCACGCTACATTACCAAAGTGTCTGCCTCCGAATAAAAACGCTAACAGCATCATAACTACATATGTATGTATTAGATATACTTGCCGGTGGCAATAACAAATGCAATTTAATTAACGCAAACGTGGTGGTCATGCTAGTGCATGCTGCATTATCGTTATGAGAGAGACGACGAGTAGAAGAAGAGAGTTCATTGTATGCAATATTGTAGGTGGAACACGTTTTCACGCACTGCCTCACAAAAGCGGCGACATAACACTTGCGACATTGCAGCTTTCCCCGCTTTCCATTTAAGCATTTAGTTCAGTTTCGATCGGTGAAAATTATAATCGTAATGTCAATGCATCATTTTAATGCCGAGTTACATCTGTCATTGCGCCTGCAATGATCGCTGTCACTGCTACGGTCACATATACGGATATATGTGCATGCACACATGTTGGAAAGAGCACTTGAATATAAAATTACTTTCATAAGTACACTCAAAAAAAAACTATATATATATAATTGCATACCTTAATCAAGCCTATATCAAAAATTTCTGTCACAAAAGTACGGTAACTCCGAATATTCTTATACGGAGTACGATATTGTCATTTCAAGAATCTTTTTTTTCGACCATACATTCTACTTTCATGATTATTGATATTTTTAGAACGTTTAAAAATGGCTGGATAAAATCAACTCTAAGCTTAAAATTAGCTCTTTTGACATATATCCCGTTGAAAGTTTTGTCAGAAAGCTGCTTTTAACTTTATGTAGATTCGACGTTATTTTGCCAATCAGGCAGGTTCTGTAATTCACTTGCGGGTTAATTTCAACCTCATTTAATACTAATTCGAAGTGACTTTGGTTGAGAATCACTCGGAAATGAATTGAAGAACCTGCCCATATAACTGTCCATATGTTTTAAAATTTTTAAAATGAAAAGTGAAAAGTTTAATCCCAGTCGGACTTGTTTTTAGAACACAATTTTTCTCAGAGTGGAGTCACCCTGTAGAGAACTTAAGAGACTGGATCATACCAGGCCTATTTCGAAATAGTATTTATTATATCAATGTTCGCTAGTCCATTGTCCATTTTGTGCTTTTAGTTCTTTGTCAGAAGTTGGAGAGTGATAGAGAAATGATTCAATATATATAAGTAAAAATAATTATTTTGGGACCGTTTTATTTTCACATAAACATAAATACAAATAAATATGTACGTGCACTAAAAAAAAACCCTTTTTTCAAAATCCCTTGTGAAATATTTTCGGTACAGTCAAAAAAGGCGCTTGTCAAAAGCAGGCGCCTGTCAAAAGCAAGATTTGGAGATCGCTAAGAGAAAAATTCTATTTTTCCTTATAAATAACAGAGAAAAAAATATTTCTCATTTTCAAATTTTATAACTCAACTTATCGGAATGGACGATATATATTATTGAAGGAAATTAGAGGCTGGACAAGAGCCTCATATGACTTTTCCGCACATTCATTCCCCCAAAAGTTAGTCAAGGTTTAAGTCGACAAAAAAAAAAATTGCCGTTTTTTCGTTTTCGACAAAATGTTAAAACTTATCACTAAATATCATAATACTTTTCTTGGATATTTTATAATTTTTTTTAATATTGTTATTTAGCTTTGTACCACGATTATGTATATTAGGAAAAATGGAAAAAGCAACAAATTCTAATCGGTTAAAGTTATAGCAGCTATTTCGGTGATCACCACATCTCCTCATCAGACTTCTTTTTTCTAGACTTCAGCAGGGATCGAACCCGCGTCATCGATGTGCATTTGACAGAATAAAAATGTTATAAACTAAATCACACAATTTTCCAAAGGCCGCTTCACCCAATCCATTTTTAATCAAATTTACTTGATCCCAAAAACGTTCTATATTGGTACAGTTTTTGAAGTTACCTTCACTCAGCCTAAATTTGCGAAATTGAAATTCAATTATGTCTGCATCATTTACCAAGGGAGGAAATTGGTCGAGTAGCGGCAAAATTTATACATCAGTGTCAGAAAGAACTTTATGTGGTATAATAATTTCAAGATATTTAATATCTTTTCCATATTTATGCCAGCCACTTTAATATTGGTCACCGAGTAATTTAAATTAGCAAGAAACCGCGATATTTATTGAAGCGTGCTTTGACAGATGATTAGCCATGCTATATTTGAAGATCAGTGGCAAGGCGTGTTCACACTTTTAGCAGCTGTTGCCAATCGGCCTTATGCGGAATATCGTCATCGTCATCGTCGACGATCGTTAGCGCATCAGTAACATGGCCATTTTAAAAATAATTGGACCAATGGACCAAACGAAAAGAAATGGACCAAATTTGGTCCATTTGGACCAAAACGGCAACCGTGCATCCAATTACCCTTCGAATTACGTGATTCGTCATACAAAAAATTTTGAGAGCGAATTACCTCATTTGTAGGTAATTCAGATCGAATTACCATGCGAATGATGAACGATAATATTTATCGGAAATATATCGAAATTTGACAGCCAAACTAAAACAATAAAAAACAAAGACGAATTGTTGCCGTAATTAATAAAATAATAAAGTAATTATTAAAATATTGTCTATAAAAATTTAAATGTTTGATGATAACTTACATTTTTTCTCCATCTTCGATATTTGCAGTAAACAAAAATAATCTATACTAATTATATAAAGAGAAGTCCCTTTTTTTTGTAACACGTAATCTCGCGAACGGCTGGTCCGATTTTCATGAAATTTTGTATACAAATAGCTTTCGGTAACCACCATGTTTTAGTCTAAAAAAAAATACTATTGCAAAAACGTGCTGCCAAGTGGTGCTGAAGTCGAGCTATTACTAAAAATAGCCAAGTGAGAAAAGGGGCCGTGAAGGTCAGATTAAATCGACCTGTTGCACCATTGAGTATATCGAACGCTCCTGCGTTGCAATTGGCCCAATGGATGTGATTACCCAATATTATTATGTGTTCAAACTTTTAAGGTATTTCGTCTGAAATAAGTATATGTATATTGCATTTCTGTAGAACAATGATTCGCACCCATTTTGAAATTGCCACCTACTATACTGTAAAGGACATTCACTATAGAACCGGGTCATTGTTACCGCCAGGGAGTGAAGAGGAAAAAATTTATTTCGCTTTGCGAATAACCGTGCTATGT